>NC_057804.1:520974574-521071232 GCF_018294505.1 Triticum aestivum | reverse complement strand
CGATTGACCTCGCTCATTCTCGGACAAAAACGATATATCACCATGTTTGAGACCAATTCGACCTATTCACATTGTATACTCTCTCACACACATCATCTATCTAGGTCACTCTCTCCAACCCGTCTCACTCTTTTGATCGCACGGCGACCCTATGTGATCGGTTGACCTTGCTTCCTCCCACGCACAAAATATATCTACACATCTGTGACTGGATCATCTCTCAAGCTCTATCTTACAGCCCTCACCCTTGCCAAAAGCTCAATCAGAAAATATCTCTCCGAAGCATATATATTTGTTCAATGAATGTCGGACCACACTCACTTTGTCTCTCTATCTAGATGTCTCTCAATTGACCTCGCTTTCTCACACCGTGTCTTCCACGCATTGAAGCTACTACCTCTCCATCCCTCGCAAAGCCGGAGCTATTTACATTGCAAGGGGCACTCCAACCTTGGATTAATTTGTGTAGGCATTTATTCCGGTCGGTTTAGATTATATTTTCATAGCATTCGGCCCACAACTACTCCAAACACCATTGCAACCCATGCAACTCCCCTAGTTGATTTCCCTCTGGTTCGGTCATCGCTCTCTCGAACGTACTTTCTCGCCTTCAATGTCGCACCATGGTATTATTGAAAAAACTATGTTGTTCTCTTTAATTATTATAAATAAGCTACAAAACTACACACCGATACTCCACAAATTAAAGTGCTACAAACTACATACCGAGGGCCCACATGTCATGAAACAAATTTGGACCCATATACAAATTAAAAAATAAAGGACGAGGATCGAACATGCGACCGGGCCTTCAAGCCGCACGTCAATAGGCAACATACGTAGAATAGCAATGTTTGTTGTACCCCCTTTGTTCACATAATGTTTTTATATTACCACAGCCTAATTAATGGATAACATGTAATATTATTTTTAGTACTATTCGCCTTCACTTACTGGTGGGTTCCATGTGTGCTCTATCTCTCTCTCCTCCCCTTCTGCGTTTAGACGCACGGGCAAACGGGAAGAACTCGCGGGCGATGTTGCCATTGACCATATCTGGACGCGTTCACAAGTCACGGCACCAGTTTCACGTACTAGCAGCACTAGTCAGTGTGTACATGCAATGCACGTTAATTTGGAAGTATATTAAGTGCATGTGGATATTAACTACTAGGATATTATTTGTGTGTTGTCATGTGATTAGCACTATTTTTGGCATGAAATTAACTGCACGCTAAATGTGTTGAGCGCTTGACATTGAAGCAGTCTAGGTCGTTGGATGACAAGGAATACATGCGGCTTGATGACATTTTATATTTAATTTGATACGGCTCTAGCAGAACATTCAATCGATCAAACCATACATTTCGTTCAGTCTGACTCCAACTTTAAATTATACGATGATCGATATAAAATAAACGGAAATGATAAACGTTCGGACTTTAAGCATGGCAATCCGATCGTTTTTCTTGGCAAATTTAGATTACGCGGCGGTGGCGGGGGCGTCTCGCAGTTGGAAGCGGCTCCTCTGTCGTGCTCTGTGTGTCGTCGAGCCACTGACCGACTGCGACGGAGGCGTCTTGTGCCATTGTTGGCGTACTCCTGGACGTTGGCCTAGCTTCAAGGAAGGCCAAAATGTTCTGGACTTCGGAGCGAGTCAACTGGCGGGAGGAGGCGACTCGCGTTGGTGCAAGGAAGCGGTTGACGATGGCCATCCATGCCGCTGAGGGGGGCACTGGCACCCGCGCGGGGACATGCACTGTCAACGGCGCGGTGGAGACATTCGTGTGCACGGGCACCCGCACGGATGCGCACGTCAATGCACGCGATGGCGCATGCGCTGGCACGTGCACGGGCACCGGCACGGGCGTGCGTGTCAGTGCATGCGCAGGCGCATGCGCTGGCAGGTGCACGGGCGCGTGAAAGTCGGCGGGGACCTCGTGGAACCTCGTGGCATCAAGCTCGGCGACAATGTGTGGCTCCCAGCCCATCAATGCCTCAGGGATGGGCGCTGGCGCAGCCGGGGCGATGGGAGCCGGAACGGGAGGAGGGACAGAGGCGACGTCTTCTCGCAAGGCCAGTTCAAGCTCGTCCCAAAGCGCCTTATGTTCTTGAGACTCCGGCTGGGTGTCTTCCTCATGAAACTGGAACACTATGGGCAGACCATCGTGATGCGGCATGGCGTACGTTTAGGTCAGGCTAGTTGGAGGTAGAAGACAGGAGAATCGGGAGGAATAGAGAGGATTGTAGCGATACCAGGTAGTGGGGGGTTGATTTTAAACTGCAATGCTAGCAACATTAAAAGTGGGAGTAGTTGGGACGACGGTGGGTGGCGGAGCCTGGTCAAAAGGCTCGCCTCCCGGTGAGTCTGCACAGCGGTCTGCTTGCACGCCTCCCGTCGACTCACACGCTTGCTGGGACGGCACCTGCCAATGAGAAGCGGGGACTCGTGGCGGCACGTAAACACCCACGGTTTCAATAGTGAAAGCGTTCGCCTTAACGTGACAGGTCTTTGTTCCAAAATACCTTGGCTCTTCATTTGTGCAACTTGTCATAAGCAACTTGTCTCGAATTGAAGAAAAGATTATGAAGTAATATTTGTGCCATATCACGTGACCATGCTCAGTTTCAAGAATTTATGCTCACTTTTGGATTATCTGAAATTTAAGATCCAGGATTCGAAACAATATCATAACCTGCATCATGCAAAAAAAATTCAAGCCGTACATCTGTCCTGTTGTATTTCTTAAGAAAGGATTTGGTAAAACATTTTGCTTAGTTAGACTTCAGACAAGTTATATATGCAGAGTAAAAGGATAATCCCTCTGTACCAGTGCATTGCTAGATATATTAACTCAAGTACTAGGCACGAACAAACGGGCTCAATTCTGTGCTCTTCCTGGTGTAGTAGTAGTAGTACTAGGCAATGCAGTTGATGGGTGACCTTGACAAGCGGCGACCAAGAGAATTGAACCGTTCTCAGCATGGTAGGTAACGTTGTCTAGTTACTAAAGCATCCCTCCGTTGTTCATCGGTAGTCATTATGGATCGAGGACATGAGGGGAATTTCCTAGGGCTGGAATTCTGGCCGCCAGATATTTCGACTTGAAACGCCGAGGCTCGACTGGTTGGGGTTTCCTAATGTGCGTACCACGCACGCCACCGAAGGACACGAGCCTGATTTTTTTAGGATCAACACGAGCCAGGGTCTGGCTGGTACGCCGTTGGGTCCTACCATTTGAGAATACGAAAGGAACCTTTTAAATTGCCGAACGAATCTATGTGTATTACAATACCCGTATTTTCCTTGCAAATACTACTCTCTATGTGGTAATTGATTCATGACGAGTTGTTGAATTAGAGTGAGTTTGTGATATAGTGATCTCAACGTGGATTTCACATTTAATGGTATCCCTAGTAAGTTTTCCAATGCAAATTCAAATTTAAAAGATGAACAATATGGAGGTGAGAAAACTTTGTATGTATCAAGCATATGACCACACACACACACACAGAGACACACATGCACGAACACAACAACAATCCAATAAGTATAGTGCATCTATTTTTCCAAACCATGCATGTATGACACGAATTAAAAAATACTCCTTCTATTCCTAAATATTAGTCTTTTAGAGAGTTCAACAAGTGACTACATACGAAGCAAAATGAGTGAATCTAGACCCTAAAATATGTCTATATACATCTGTATGTGCCAGTCCATTTGAAGCCTCTAAAAAGACTAACATTTAGGAACGAAGGGAGTAAAATGTAAGACATCCACGGTCCTCAGTTCAATATTTAAAATGAACATGAAACTGAAACATGTATATTAAGTCTAATACTATAGTACATGCAAATGTTGTGTTTAGGCGGAGCTATGATTGTCGGGGGTCAACCCCTCGACCTTAGATAAAATTGTGGAGCTCTGTTTAGGGTTGTTTAGATTATATGTGTCCCCACCCTCCCAACCACCAATTGGTTGTGCACCCCCACCCCTCCTCCCTGGGAGAATATCATGTGCCCCCATACCTTAGATGCTATATGCCGATACAAGTTGCTTGGAGCTTGTAGATCTGAGATATAGCAGCTCACATGATGTGTCTTAATTTTTTTGCAGGAAACCTTGATGAGTTTGAGAATTGCACACAATTTGTACAAAAACTACTTAGATGCCCTTTGATCCCATATCCAACGACCTCGAAGCTCGTATCATCATAGCATCTAAGATGAAGGAGGACATCATATTCTCCTGTGTGTAAGAATATCATGTGCTACCACACCTTAGATGCTTTGGTGATACAAGCTCTTCGGAGGCGTTGGATTTGTGACCCAACACCTCCCTGGTGGTTCAAATGGTTTTTTGCAGAAAAGCCCCAAAAGAGTTCGGCCACTGCTTACAAGCACAAAGACTGCTTAGATGCCATTGGATCTCAGATCAAACGACCTCCAAGCTCGTATCACCGTAGCATCAAAGCTGCGATAGCACCTTATGTTTTCTCTTACGGGAGAGTATGAGGTGCTCCCGCACCGTAGATTCTATGGTGATACGAGTTCACTGAGATCTAACGGCCCACAGTAGGAGGTTTGAATGTTTTTGCAATATACAGCTGATAGAGTTTGGGAAATGCACAGAAAGTACAAGTACTACGCATGTGCCATCTGATCACTGATCATACGACCTAGATGCTCATATCATCGTAGCGGGTAATTAAGCTACGGGGAGCACCTAATGAGCACCGGGGAGTCGTTGGATCGAAGATGCAGCGGCACATACACGAGGCCTGAATGTTTTATTTGCAAAAAAACCTTTGGAGAGTTTGGAAATTGCGCATAATTACAAAGACTACTCCCAAGCCATTGGATCTCACCTCCAACGGTGTAAAAACTCGTATCACCATAGTATCTAAGCTGCGGGGTGGATGTGATATTCTATGCCGCTGTCATTTTTGTTCGTAAACTTGCAAAATACGTGTAACTCGTGTCGTTACTTGTCTAACTGCCCAAAGTGTTTGTTCAAAAAAACCATCCTACACTGAAATATCGGAACAACACATGGGGGTCCCACTTGTCATTAATCAAATTTGGACCTAAAACTAACAAATCTGAAAGACGAGATTCGAACTGGCAACCTGGACAACAAAGCATAAGTCGATAGCCTCAAAAAACAAACGGTTCTTGGCTTTGTCCCATAACTTGATTTTATACAGTACTTTTGTTGAGTAGAGTAGAGGGAGTGCCTTGTCAACACATGCATGACCGTTGTCTCACTTACTGGTGGGTCCCAGGTCTGCGATCTCAATCTCTCTTCTCTCCATCATCTAACCTTTGCACGGGCACACACGAAGAGAGGCGCTGGCTTGCCGTGGTGTTATTACAACTAAAAAAAGCTTGGAAAATAGAAGAATCGCCTAGAACAAGAGAAATTGTGGCTGGTCGAGACGGAGCTAACCACATCTATCCTCCATACCACGTTTGCATGATGAAGTTGTGTCGCTAGTGGGGTGTTTTCGACCGACTGGCTGGGTCCCGAGGTCGAACCATAGGTACTACGTCTGATACAGTATATTTTTACACCCACATTTTTCCTCCGTGCCGAGACGTGGCACACCCTACCACGTGGTTTCGGGGTCCTCCCGGGTGGTGCACGCATATTTTCTTCCTAACGTGGGACGCCCTACCACACGTTTTCTGGGTCCTCCTCGGTCGTAGCGCCGAAGCAAGTAAATGAGTCGTCAAATGATGAAAGACTACCTTTCCTGCCGAGTACATCAGTGAAGCACAGTGGCTAGCTAGTTGGGCTAGTTCGACCGATTAGCTAGGCCACCGCCACATTTGTTTTTTCACCCCTTTTTTTATCTACTTGCCGGCAGGTAAATTTAAATATCCACCGCAGCATTGCTCTGGTGTTTGGGTGCGGTAGGATTTTTTATTTTTTTGATTGACGGGAGCAGGTGCGGCAGGATTTTTAATTTTTTGATTGACGGGAGCAGGCGCGACAGCAATTAGTCACGATGACTCCGCCTGTAAAAATCCACTGCTCCCTAATGTGAGAAGTCGTCGACTGGTGTTTTACCGTGGTGAAAACCAAAAGATTCCCCGCTCCTCGGCTGGCTGCCTCCGCCTTCCCGTAGATTGCATTGCCTTTCAGCCGTTTCGCCCCCTTTGCTTCCTCTCCCCATTGCTTCTACCTGGTGCCATGGCGGCGCAGCAGATCATGGAGTCCGAGGTGAGGCGCCTGACACAAGAGCTCCATGACAAGGGTGCGGAGCTCAGGGCCAAGGACGTGGAGCTCCATGAGCTCAAGGAGGAGAGGAGTGCCATTCTCCTCCGTTATGTGCGGGAGTTCACGGAGCTACAAAAGCGGCAGGCGTCCACCACAAAGATGCTCGAGGCGTCGGCGGTGTTGCTGCAGAAAGCGGGAGATATGATAGGCCTTCAGGGGAGCCAACTGGAGTGCGAGCGGGCCGATCATGACGAGGTCCAGGATCGCCTCAGCCACTTGGTGAACCAAGTTGCCATGCATGTGTTGCGGCTGTCCGATGCCTGCCGTCGTGCCAGCGCGACAATGCCGGCCGTTGGGATAAACCCATTCGACCACCCGGTCGACTTCAACGAGCTGCGGCTTCCTGACCTGGTCTCCTTCTTCACCTATATCTCCGAGGAGCCGAGCCGTCTCCGTGCGATGGTGGGGGCTGAGCTAGATAAGGAGGGGTTGTGGGCTGCCGTCGCCGTTGCTGGGCGAATCCTTTTAGGGATCCGTCACCGGAATCCATTCGTGCCATTGGACGCCGTCTTTGACGAGCTGGCTCCCGTTGACCGGAAGCGGGCTCTGCGGGCGGTTGCACCCTGCATCACCAACGTCATGCGCCTTGAGAAGCAGAGGGACTTTGGTGGTGTTTAGGCGCCCTCTGCATGTGTATGTCCATGTCTCAGCGCAACATGACCGTTGGATCAAACTCGGACGGTGTAGATCAGTCACTGTAGCACAAAGCGTGTGGGTGTGTTTGGTTGCATTCTCATCTCAATATAGTTGTTTCCTCTTCGTGTATTTTTGTCAACCTACTAGTGTGGACTCATGCACCCTTCATGCACTCTGCCAAACACCCAAAAGTGGGTCGAGAAGGGAACTTTTGCTCCCATCCCGTGCACCCTTCATACACCCTGTCTAACACTATGCGTGCTTCATATGGTTCATGTTTCATGGAGTACTGTAGCACCATACTCTCCGTGCGCTGTGGACCTAGTTCTGTTAACATTGATCTCACCGTTCATTCTCGACCGGACATGCGAAAAAGAGGTACTATGTTACATATAGGAGTAGTTGACATGCGCACAACATCATTTGTTATCGCCATATCTTACTACACTAGCAACAAGATTGTGTAGTACTGACATATGAACCACTGCACATGACTAGTAGTAGGAGCACTATATATGTTCAAGTGGCTGCCGTGTTTCGCACTCCTCCGTCGTAAGAGTGGAAACGCTTGTTGTAATCATTTTTTTCTTCAGAATGAAAAACAGTGGACACGCTCTACCGTGCGGATCCTCCTCCAGCCATGTACTAAATTACTCACTTTCGCCGACGTGTGGGACAGCCACCACCTGGGTCCACCAACCATGCACTAAATTACTCCGTAGTAGAGTGATGGTAGACTACCCCGATCGAACCACCACATTAATGCCCAATGAGCTGTAAAATCACAAAACCCCCTCCTTTCCAGCAGTAAGTTGGACGGACGAAGCAACCATCATTTCACTCTTCTCTCTCAGCTTCCTCTCTTGAAGAAAACCCCCACTCGCTTCGCTTCTCCCTCATCTCGTTCCTCCTCTCACTCTTCTCTCTCAGCTTCCTCTCTTGGATGGATGCCGGAGCACCGGCCGACGTGATGTCTATGGCTCTGGCCAAAACTATCGAGCTCATGGTACAAAGAAGCGCAAGCACCCCGCCGAGACTACCGCAGACAAGCTCAAAGCCATCGCCCTGTCCAAGCCCCCCCTCTCTGGGATCCCTCATTAAGCAAGTCCAGGTAATGTCTCTTGTTGACGATCTTTTTCTCGATCTTGATCGTGTTTTTTCATCTAACACGCAGTACTAGTACTGGTAGTACAACTTTCTGGGTGATCTTGCATGTGATTTTAGTGTGGCAAATGACGGTTCTAAATTCCTCTTTTGACCAAAACATGCGAGAGGTTGACACTGATTTCTTATAGATTACTTTCAACTACTCCCTCTATCCCATATTTGTTGTCTTAGATTTGTCTAGATACGGATGTATCTAATACTAAAATGTGACTTGATACATCCGTATCTAGACAAATCCAAGACAAGAATTTTGGGACGGAGGGACTACTTTATGAACATCAATGCTACCTTTTAAGAGGGCATATTTGCCTCAGTAACTTGTGTTATGGATATTGCATGTAATCCCTCTACTCGCATGCCTTTGAAGACATGTTCTAGTGTCTTTGTTCACTCATTTCTGTGTGTATATGTAGTCATATATGGAGTATAATATTGAAAATCATGTTATATTTCTGAACGGAGGTAGTAATAAAATATGGTTTTTGTTTGAATTAGAACCAGGTCCGCGGTGGAGATGAAGTTCTCAAAGTCATGTCGCATGAACTGGAAGACCTGATGATGAGTTCTACTACTGAACTATCCAGCTGTTGTGTCCTTGTCGCCACGTGTCCTGAACTAGTGTTTTCCTGTAGCATTGTTGTCAGGCGTGTTGTCGAGGCTGTACTTGACCACAACAATTTCCTGGTTGTGCCTTCGATTACGAAGGGTGTGGTTCTTGTAAAGCTTCCCCACAAATCTGATGCGGCCTGTCTTCATCATCATGTTTATGAGTGGAAAGACCACTCTTTTAGGTTCTCCAAGGTTGACAAGATGGTGATGGTGCATGTAGACATCTCACACAAAGTCCATGGCCTAGTCAGTTATGCGGGGTTCATCCCGTAGGTCGGTGGCAAGAAATAGTCTGCAGAGTTTAGTTAGTGCAACTTTGCTTGTCTGTAGTAAGTACTATTGTTCAGTACTTGATTTGTGTTTGTGAACCCTATATTGTTTATTAGTACTGCCGCTTTTGGTGTGTGATCAGTCCAGAGAAAGGTCTATGTTAATGTCTGTGCACTCAATTTAGTCTATGCATTTTGAAGTATCCAGATCATATTTTTTGTGAGGACGGTTTATCAGTTATGGGTACACTCCAATATCTGTATGCATTGCAGGGTTTATCGCACCACCAGGATTTCCAGTCCCATGGATGTTCGGTCCATACGATTTGTCATGACCTTTGGACTGTCCTGCTTGTGGGAGTAGGTGGGGCCCCTGCATGCCACACGTAGTTGGACGATCAATCTTTTGTTTAGTACTTCAACATAGTGATTTCCTGGTAAGGGTTCACTCGTGTCACATCAAGTAAATCTTATTGATTTACTGTCTAAATCTTATTGATTTAATGTCATGTTTTCTTTCTTTTCCTGCAATTTTACGATGCAGGTTTTGCCATGTGACATTCATCACAGAATAAACCGTTTGGTTTGCTCTACGATGGCTATTTTTGCAGGTTTCACTTATTATGTCGTGTCACTAACGAAGGCACTATCCATCACTTATATTACTGGAAAAAATTGGATCAGTCTGTTGTCTGAGTACAAGTTGAATTCCTATGATGAACTGCAGTTTGGTTTAACAAAAACGCCACAATTAGTCCTTTCGTTTAATAGAAATGACGAAAAAAATGGATCATGGTCACGGATCCTAGTCAAATTAGAAAGCTGATCATAGCAAACCAGACATGATCGCCGCTGTCTCGCGCATATCGAGCACCGGCGGTTGCTCTAGTACTAACAGCGGCAGCAGCTCAGTTTGATCCAGCTGAGGATTGGGCACCGACCGCGTCAACGGATCAGTCTGATCTACCGGAGGATCAGGCATCGACACTAGCACCTGCTCCGACACCAGCACCAGCTCTACAAGGAGCACCATCTCCGGCAGCAGCGGCGGGTTCGGCACCTGCACCAACACTTGCACTTGCATCTGCTCCGGCCCGTGCAGTTGCACCAACAACAGACTGGGCTGCAGTTTGCACTTCATATACTAAAGTCCTTACAAAAACCGACATGTCCACCTTCTTGGTAAGCATTGGCCGCCCAAGTGCTTCGTTCTTTTTTATTTCCATGTTGTTTCACATGATTCACTGTGTTGATCTACCTGTTTGGGTATGTCTTCTTGTTTGCAAATAGATAATTCCGAGAGCAACGAGGGAGTCGTTCAACAATCCGGGCGACCACGGCCAAGTTTCTCTTACCATGCGAAGCCTTGGTGTGAATGAACCTGCTCAATATACCATAAGTACAAAGGATGGTCGCATGATGATTGATGCTAAAGGATGGTCAAGGTTGAAATCTAAATCATATCTTGCGGTAGGGGATGATGCCAAAATCGAACTTTCTCGGCAAGGAGAGCTGGTCCAAATCAACTTTGAAATTCTTCAGAGCACGCAACTGCTGAACTGATCTATTCTCCGAGAGATTTTGATGTAATAATCTGGCATGGTGAAACAAGTGTCTTGTGTGTATAAGTAGTACGATAGTATTATTTATCACATGGTATATCGTTGATAGAATTGCAACTCTGATTGCTGGTTAGGAACTGTCGTTCGATTTCATTCCAACTCAATTTTGTGTATTCGCCTTGCGACAGCATCTAAAACCAGCGTCGTACCGATCGCTTGCAATATGAAAAGCACTGAGGTAGAACACATGGGCCCCCAAACATGCAGGGCCGGCCTATGGCCCAAAGTCTAGAACCGTGAGCCTATCTGAGTATTATATTCTTAGCTGAACCACAATAAGAAAAGCTGAGCCCCCATAATGCCCGTGCGCTGTAGAGGGAGTATATTTCTCGGCAAGGTGAGCTTGTGATATAAAAGATTTGTATATTTCTTTACAGAGGGAGTATCTCTCTGTCAAAAAATATATTTATGTGTAACTAGTTACTCCTATCTTTCTACTTCCTTTCGCTGATATGTGGGGCAACCGGCAATGGGGTCCACGTGCCATATGCAGAAATTAGAGTGCACAACTTCACGGTAGACACACCCCGGTCGTAGCGCCGCAGTAATGCCCAATGAGCCGTCAAATCACAACCCCCCTTTCCAGCTTTAGCAGTAAGCTGGACGGACGAAGCGGCAATATTTCACTGGGCCTGAATCCCCTTCTCCCTCGTTTGCTTGTTCAGAGAAAATCCCCGCTCGGCGATTGCATAGGGTTTTCTCATGGAGAACCAGGTACAAATTGTTCATCCATCCCCGATAAATTCAAGTACCTTGGTCGCAGGTAATCCTAGGATGGCAGCCGCCGCTGTTGATGCATTTTTCTTCATACTGAATCTAGTGTGTTTCAGTTCTAGTGCCCAAAGTGCGAGTACCCTACAGATTTCTGCGCCTTCGGTGAGAAGCCACACTTGTTCCTTCTCATCCTAACACAACATTTTGAAACGCGCACAATATGTTCCTAGAATCCTCTTTTCTATTCGGGAGGATGGTTTTTTTTGAACATGCTGTGTTCTCATATTATTTTTCCTGCCATGTATTATTTGCTCTGCGAGAACACATGTACTCAAGATGCTCGACCTTGCCATAACTGAATACACTAGTTTAATGGTCACAATGAAGACAAGCCATGTATATTACTTCCGAGTTGGGTTCATGAACCAAGAAGATCGCTGCTTTTTTTATGGCCGAACTTGGATAAAATTTCTCAAGTGTTACGGACTGAAAGTTGGCGCACGAATGTTGATGGAAATAGCAGAACCTGGTCTCCTCTTCACTGCGATCTTCCACCATGATGTCGTTCCAATTTTTCATCCATGTTTGTTTCGTATCTGGTTATTGCTTGTTGCCTCGATTACTTCTTAATCCACCTATTCTGTATAACTAATCACAATTTAACTTTAGAAGTAGCAACGAATCTCTCACGAAGATGCTACTTCTAACTAATATTTTCTTATAATTAGTGGCACGTGTAGGTTTTTTCAGAGTTAAGTAGTCTGCTCGTTTGTTACTCTGTAATAACTCGGCTGTTATTAATGGCACTGAAGTTGACTGGATCGACATCCACAAGTTCCTACACTTTATTGATCGTCTTGAGGTCCTTGTGGGGCGTTTCAATGGTGGAGGGCCACGTGGGATATGTGTGCCACTACTGCACTCGTTGAACAGGTCCAACTATGTCGAGAAACTTATGGTACGAGTTGTTTTCTGTTATATATGTTGTTCATAAACTATTGCCTATATACAGTTTTACAGTTGTGATCTTCTTGAAACAGGAACTGCCGAGTTCTATTGTTCCTATACAGATGCCTGACCATGGTCGGGTCAGACTTGCGCTTGGTCACAACATGATGTTTATGTCGACCTACTCAATTCCCCTTGGAGGTGAAAAGATACTTATTCATGGGTGGTCTCAAATAATGAAGGCCCGTCCATCTTGGAGAATAGGACAGAAGATTATGTTCATGCTTTTCCATGGCACTAAAGCGAATATCCTGTTTATTGACCGCGTTGCGAGATGAAGCCGCTTTCAGAAGGTTGTGTATGCGCGGGGTGGAGCCTGGGCCTTGTCCTAGGGCTTGGCGGCCTCACCCTTGGTTAACTGTAGGCAAAGTAGCACTGTTCGAGGCGTGCTTTGTGCGGTTGAACCTGTATAAGTACTCATACTGCTTTCAGCTTTGGCTGTTAAGTGCCCCTGCTGGTTTCAATTAAGGTTGTTAAGTACTCCTGCTGCTTTTACAGTCTGTCGTGTTTCTTCAGTCCTGTCTTCCTCCAGCCGCCAAAACCAAATCAGCACCGGCAGGGCCGCCTGCTTCCGCCTCCCACGGCTAGCTGTGCCTCAGTGCACGCATCGCCGCCCCCACCATCTCCTAAATCATTAACGCCGACGTCCTCTGCACGCTGTGGTGCGCTCGCCGCAGCACCGCCCTCTCGCGTTGTCAACATGGTCAACAAACAACAGGAATCGGCAGAAGTACGTGGAGAGGATGACAGTAGGGGCCCACCACGTCAGCATATGGAAAAATAAAATGCTTCCTCCTAGTGTTTTCCTGACATCTGGGACCCACGACATTGTGAGCGTATACAATCAATAGACAAGAGAACAGCACAAGATCGGCTGACACCTGGGATATAGCTACTCGAGCAGTTTTTTTGTTTGGTTTTGTTGAGACGGAGCAGGGTTTGAACTGGGCTGTGGCCCGTCTAGCCCAGGCTTATATTTTATGTTCACCATGTGACCAGCCCAGCTAATTTTTCTTTGTGAAAATGAGCCCAGTTTATTTTTTCTGAAGAATACCCAATCCAGGCCTAGTTATATTTCTACGCCCTAATGGGCTGCAACTCTTTCAAGATGCCTGCAAATCTTGAAAGTAATATGAAATGGGTTGTAAATATAAAAACAGATGACAAATTGGCAATTACTTTATAATTTCTGATTTTTTCACATTTTCAGATTCCTATTTCACTGGGCATTAACCTAATTTAAATATATCTTCAAAGTACTTTAAATCTGGCTCGACATTTCGGTATTAAAAATAGTTTGGAACCCACAGAAATATGCGAAATTGGCCCTGGCCAACCAAAAAAACGACTGCAATAAATTGCATAAGAAGTTGCCATGAGCGATATATAAATTATTTAAAAAAAGAGGGAGTTGTCTGACCTGTGGGCCTGTTTAGTTGATGCGTATGCAAGATTTTTTTAGTTATTATATACGTCAACAAACGATTCTAGCAGATGTAACCGTTGGATGTCAATCCAACGGCCGTCATGTTTCTTCAATCTCTAATCTTCTTGCTCCAGCCGCCAAAGCAGCGCCGGCGGGACCGCCTGCTCCCGCTTACCGTGGCCGGTTGTGCTGTCGCGCAGGCCTCAGCGCCCCCTACTACTCCCACCGCTGGCGAGGGCATCCCTCTACTCACCCACACCCCCTGTTATTCTGCGGTGACGGCAGCCTCACACCGCAGCCGAACCGGTGAACCCTTGTACTCCTCTCCGCGCGGGCTTCCACTGCCGCATCTTCCCCGGCTCCGCGTCGTCCCCTTCCTAGGCCTCGCCGTTGTCCACCGCCGTGGTGCTCTCGGCGCGGTGTCGTCAATGTGATCAATGACCGACTTCCATGGGAAGAGTACTGTACGTGGAGAGGCTGACAACTGGGTCCACGGCAGCCGCAAGGAAGTGCCTCCTTATTACACAGAAAATAATTATTCCTCCACCTGACAGGAGGGACCCACCGAACGGGCCACCAGTATTTCACGAAAAAACATTTCCCCCTGACTGCTGGGACCCACAGGACGGGCCACCGTATTTTGCGAAAAAAATGTTACCCCCGTTGTCAGCTCGGACCCACCGAAAATGCCTCCTTATTACGCACAAAAAAATGAATATCCCCTGCTAGCTGGGACCCACCTTGGTGGGAGGCTAACTTGTGGGCCTACTAAGTTGACTGGGACGGAGGCCTTTGTCACTTTAGTCAATATATGAACGATTCTAGCTCCACTGACCGTACGATGTCCATCCAACGGCCGTAGTGCTTCTTCAACCTCTAGTCTTCTTGCTCCAGCCGCCCAAAGCAGCGTCGGTCGTGCCGCGTGCTCCTGCCACCCGTGGCCGGCTGTGATGCCGCGGAGGCCTCACCACCCCCTACTACTCCCACCGCTGGCTAGGCCATCCCTCTATGCACACACACTCCCTGTTATTCTGCGGTGACGGCAGCCTCACACCGCAGCCGAACGAGTGAACCCTCAAACTCCTCTACGCGTGGGCATCCACTGCCGCATCTTCCCCATCTCCGTGTCGTCCCCTTCCTAGGCCTCGTCGTCGTCCACCGCCATGGTGCTCTCGGCGCGACGTAGTCAACGTGGTCAAGGAATGGTTTCCATCGGACGTGGACTGTATGTGGAGAGGCTGACAGCTGGGTCCACGGCCGCAGCAAAGAAGTGCCTCCTTATTACGCGCAAAATAATTATTCCTCCACCTGACAGCGGGGACCCACCAGACGGGCCACCGTATTTCACGAAAAAAATGTTTCCCCCTGTTTGCTGGGACCCACCAGCTACATCTTCGCACGCAAGGAAGTGCATCCAAAAAAACGATTCGCCCCCCTGACTGCTGGGACCCACCAGCTACATCTTCGCACGCAAGGAAGTGCTTCCAGGCAAAAAAAAACGACTCGCCCCCTGACTGCTGGGACCCATGAGCTACATCTTGGCGCGCAAGGAAGTGCCTGATAGTCGAGACCCACCTGGTCGAAGCGTATGTAGCATTGTCATTCTGGTCGCGAACGTGTACGTACATATATACTGGTCGATGTAGAGGCGCGCACGTGTCGTAGTAGAGGCACGTACGTGTCATAGTAGAGGCGCGCACGTAGCATGTACACGTACGTACAACGACCATGGTGCAAGAAAGAAAATACGGCCACGTGCGTACATACGGGTGGGGTCTCGAACGCCTACTCGCGCATACGTACGGCCAGGGCTCGTGTGCATGGCTGGGTCGGAACGGAGAAACAGCGTCGTCGTCGTGTTCATGTGGAGGCAACGGAATGCGTCGTGTTCATGGGGAGGCAACGGAATGCGTCGTGTTCATCGGGAGACAACGGAACGTGTGGGAGCCAACCGGCTGGGTTGGAACGGAATGCGTGGTTGTGTTCATCGGGAGGGCTTGGACGGAACAGGCGACGGAAACGAGGCCTGGCGTACCGCACAACGGAGGAAACGAACCTCCTACATTCGGAACGGGGTCTTGTTGATCGGGAGGGGTGTGGCGTATCGCAGAACGGAGGAAACGGACCTCCTACAGTCGAAACGGGGGTCCTGTTGATCGAGAGGGGTGTGGCGTAACGCAAAACGGAGGAAACGGACCTCCTACGGTCGAAACGGGGGTCCTGTTGATCAGGAGCGTTGTGGCGTACCGCAAAATGGACGAAACAGACTTGTGTTGGAGCGCTACGGTCGAAACGGGGGTCCTGTTCATCGGGAGGGGTGTGGCGTACCACAAAACGGGACTCCACGGGATACTGTTCATCTCCACCGTCGACCTCCTCCAGCCTCCACGGGCTCCTGTTCATCCAGCCTCCACCACGCGCTACTCCACCGGCTACTGTTCAACCACCCCTCCACCGTCTACTGTTTATCCAGCCCTCCACACCATAGGGTCCTGTTCAACCACCCCTCCACGGGCACCCCTCCACCACACCACGGGGTCCTATTCATCCAGAGGCAACGCCACCGCTCACTGTTCATCCAACCCCCCCGGCAACGCTCATTGTTCATCCAATCGATCGGCTTCAGTTAGCAACAGTAGCGAAGGAATCGCTCGATCGGGTTCAGTAATGCATAGCCTGTAGTGCAATCGCTCAGCTTCAGTTAGAGCCCAACGCCTCACTCGGGTTCAGTTAGAGCCAACGCCTCGCACACACGTGCGTACGTGTACGTGAGAAACGCGCATTGCTCGGCCCCCGACCTCACCGTAACCGGCAACTACCCGAATTTTCCTCGCCCTCACTTCTACCACGGTTTTTTACGTCATGGACGGCCCAAAGAATGTCATGCAGCTGCGTCTCCGCCCCGCTCAGGAAGAAAAGCCCATTTTCTGTCATGATTTTTTGTCATAGAAGTAGGAGCCCACCACATCTATGATGATACCGGGTTTTGTCACAATTATCGTCATAGAAGTTTCATATGTATGACAGAAAAAAATTCGTTCGGCCCAAAATGTCACGGATGTGTCTTTTTTTTGTAGTGCCTCTCTTTACTTTCTGTTACTTAGAATAAATAAAGTAGAAAATAGTGTATTTTGTCTGTTTTCTGAATTATCCATGCAATAAAAAATATCCCGAAAATAAAAGTGCTCCAAATGCCCTGCAAATTTAGTATGATTTTTTATGTAATATTTGAGGATTTTAGGCACTGAGAACACTGCAGGGGGGGTCAAGCACCTGGCCACGAGGGTGGAGGGCGCGCCCCCTCTCCCTGAGCGCGCCCCCCTATCTTGTGGGCCCACGGTGGACCCCCTCCACTTATTCCTGCACCCACACACTCCATCTTCCTGCCAAAAAAATCCCCATCCAGCTCAAGCACAAGTTCTAGCTCATTTTGCTGCGATTTTCGATCTCCTTGCTCAAAGCTCAATTTGCAAAACTGCTTTGGGAGATTGTTGCTTGGTATGTGACTCCTCCTTTGGCCCAATTAGTTTTTGTTCTAGTACTTTATTCATTGCAAATTCTGCTGCCTTGGTGACCCTGTTCTTGAGCTTGCATGTTAAATTTATGAGGCCCCAAGTAATTCTAATGCATGATATAGGCTCTAGGCACTTGTAGGAGTGGTTGCTATCAATCTTGTTTGGTTTGATTTACTTTTATTTTGAAGTTACTAAAAATTTCAGAGTTTGCAGAAAAAGATGAAGAGGTGGCGCTTGAGGGGCTCTTCTAGCCAAGCCTCCAAAGATAAGCAAGCTAAGGAGAAAGAAAAGGCCAAGTATAATCTTCCTCGCATAGCGGAAGTAAGGCCTTGTGAGTGGCCATGTGATAATTTCTTGAGAGCGGCCGGGATTTATGAAGACTTTTATTCTTTGACTAAAAATGCTGGCCTCATCGACTTCCTCCACGACCGGATCGAACAGTATCTCTTACTTACCAATACTTTCATGCAAAACTTTTATTATCATCCTAAGAATTCACCTCCTTCAGTATCTTTTCATTTATATGATGAGGCTAAGGAAATTTCATTACATAATTTTTGCGCAGTTTGTAGAATACCCTTTGAGGGTAGCTTAGATGAACCACATCATAAAGATGTGGAGGGTTTCATTGATACTATTACTGTAGGGGAACCGAAGAAGGGTTCCGATGCAAGAATCACTAGCATACACTTTCTTGTTTTACGCTACTTTGCCATATTTGCTAGTCGATGCTTAATTGGTCGTGGAAATAGTGGAAACTTCAATGTTTCTGATATTGTTATTCTGCTCCATGCCTTATTTGGTGATTACACTTTTAGTATGGGTGCCGTTATTGCTAAACGGTTAAGTCTAAATCGTACAAAGGGCCCCATCTTTGGAGGCATCTATGTTGCACGCCTTGCTAAATACTTCGAGATGCCTATCAGACATGATGATGAAGAGGAGACATCATTGCCTCTTACCTCTTTAGATTACAGGAGCATGGTAGCGCATGAGTTTATTATTTACAATGATGATATATTTACAATGATGATAAGATGCTCCTGTATAACCTGAGATTTAATAAGAAACACAATGAGGTTATTACCCTGCCTGCACCTTCTTTGTTTGATTTAGCTGCAGGTCATTACCTTGTCTCGCCGGAAGCAGTTTACGCGTACCGAGGCCAGACATCCGCTCCAGAACTTGAGCCGGAACCACCACTGGACCCATATTGTCCATCATCTTATCAACGGGATCCGGAGGAGATCTTCAACCGGTGGCAGTACGATGACACTCCTCAGTACACCGGGGAGAGTAGCCGCTATCCACGGCCATAGACCAACTTAGGCCAAAGCCTAAGGTTGGGGGAGTATGTATTTCCACTAACTTTACATTCATGTTCACACACTATTATAGTCGTCGGTGCTCATACTCTTTCATTGTATTATCCATGCTAGTTTGAATTCTTTTTCTAGTTTTCTTCCTGTATGCTTAATAAACCTTATGAAAAAACCAAAAAGAAAATTAGTTAGTTTAATTTCAATGCATGTAGTAATAATTAAAAAGAAAACCCAAAAAGATTTCTCGTTCTTCTTTTACTTGTTGGGAGCTTTCCCGTGTAAATAGTTTTATTTTCTTTTCTTTCCTTTGGGGATAGAGAGTAGAACACCATATTGAAAATGTTTGGCGGCTCTCATATGCATGACTGTTGATTTAATTTAGAGCCATATTACTTTGTCTTCTCTCTTGATTTGAATGCTTTCAGATTCCAGCTTAGTCCAATGCATGTGCACTCTTATTATTATACACATCGTTCGGTCGTGCAAGTGAAAGGCAATAATGACGAAATATAATGGACTGTTTGAGATGAGAGAAGCTGGTATGAACTCGACCTCTCTTGTTTTTGTAAATATGATGAGTTCATCGTTCCTGATTCAGCCTATTATGAATGAACATGTTTGTAATGACATTTAGAGACTATAGTTGCTTATGCCATGCTTAATTAGCTATGAGTTATAATGGTTTACCTTGCGTGCCAACATGCTATTAAAATGATTGTGATGTGGTATGATGAGATGGTAACCTCCTTTGAATGAATTGAGTGACTCGACTTGGCAGATGTTCACGCATGTAGTTGAAACAAAATCAACATAGCCTTCATGATATTTACGTTCATGGTGGATTATATCCTACTCATGCTTGCACTCGGTGTTGATTAATTTTAATGGATGTTCATGACTGTTGTCTCTCTCTCTCAGTTGGTCGCTTCCCAGTCTTTTGCTAGCCTTCAACTGTACTAAGCGGGAATACTGCTTGTGCATCCAAACTCCATGAACCCCAAAGTTATTCCATATGAGTCCACTGTACCTTCCTATATGCGGTATTTACCTACCGTTCCAAGTAAATTTGTATGTGCCAAACTCCAAACCTTCAAATAAAATTCTGTTTTGTATGCTCGAGCAGCTCATGTATCAACTAGGGATGTCTGTATCTTCCATGTTAGGTGGGTTATTCTCAAGAGGAGTGGACTCCGCTCCTCATTCACGAGAAAATGGCTGGTAACCGGGATGCCCAGTCCCATGATCAAAAAGATCAATGCAAATCAAAATAATTAAAACAAAACTCCCCTAGGACTGTTGTTAGTTGGATGCACTTGTTGTTTCGAGCAAGCCATGGATTGATGTTTGTTGGTGGTGGGGGAGTATAAACTTTACCATTCTGTTTGGGAACCGCCTATAATGCATGTAGTATGGAAGATATCGCCATCTTATAGTTATTGCATTGATAGTGAAAGTATGCCGCTCAAAATGTTATTTATCTCTCTATTTTAAAATCGAGCTCTGGCACCTCCTACAAATCCCTGCTTCCCTCTCCGAAGGGCCGATCTATTTACTTTTATGTTGAGTCATCACCCTCTTATTAAAAAGCACCCACTGGAGAGCACATTGTCATTTGCATGTATTACTATTAGTTTATATTGGGTATGACTTGACTAGATCTCTTTTACCATGAATTACAATGTTTAGTCAGTCCTTGATCTTTAAAGGTGCTCTGCATTTATGTTTTGCGGTCTCATAAAGGGCTAGCGAGATACCATCTTGTTATATCATATTATGGTTGTTTTGAGAAACTGTTGTCATCCGAGTTTCATTATTATTGCTCGCTAGCCGATTATGCCATTGATATGAGTAAACATGAGACCTAAGTGTTATTGTGAATGTGGTTAGTTCATAATCTATGCTGAAACCTTGAATGCTGGCTTTACATATTTACAACAACAAGAGCAAACAGAGTTTGTAAAGGTTTTTCTTTATCACTTTCAGTTTATCAACTGAATTGCTTGAGGACAAGCAAAGGTTTAAGCTTGGGGGAGTTGATACGTCTCCAACGTATCTACTTTTCCAAAAACTTTTGCCCTTGTTTTGGACTCTAACTTGCAAGATTTGAATGAAACCAACCCGGACTGGCATTGTTTTCAGCAGAACTGCCATGGTGTTATTTTTGTGCAGAAACAAAAGTTCTAGGAATGACCTGAAAATCCACGGAGATAAGTGTTGGAAAATATAAAAAATACTGGCAAAAGATGAAGGCCAGGGGGCCCACACCATGTCCACGAGGGTGGGGGCGCGCCCCCCTATCTCGTGGCCCACCTGCTGCTCCACCGACCTCAACTCCAACTCCATATATTCCTTTTCACGGAGAGAAAAATCAGAGAGGAAGTTTCATCATGTTTTATGATACGGAGCCGCCGCCAAGCCCTAAAACCTCTCAGGAGGGCTGATTTGGAGTCCGTTCGGGGCTCCGGAGAGGGGGATTCGTCGCCATCGTCATCCTCAACCATCCTCCATCACCAATTTCATGATGCTCACCGCCGTGCGTGAGTAATTCCATCGTAGGCTTGCTGGACGGTGATGGGTTGGATGAGATTTAACATGTAATCAAGTTAGTTTTGTTAGGGTTTGATCTCTAGTATCCACTATGTTCTGAGATTGATGTTGCTATGACTTTGCTATGCTTAATGCTTGTCACTAGGGCCCGAGTGCCATGATTTCAGATCTGAACCTATTATGTTTTCATGAATATATGTGAGTTCTTGGTCCTATCTTGCAAGTCTATAGTCACCTATTATGTGTTATGATCTGACAACCCCGAAGTGACAATACTCGGGGTACTTCTCGGTGACGACCGTAGTTTGAGGAGTTCATGTATTCACTATGTGTTAATGCTTTGGTCCGGTACTCTATTAAAAGGAGGCCTTAATATCCCTTAGTTTCCACTAGGACCCCACTACCACGGGAGGGTAGGACAAAAGATGGCATGCAAGTTCTTTTCCATAAGCACGTATGACTATATTTGGAATACATGCCTACATTACATTGATGAACTGGAGCTAGTTCTGTGTCACCCTATGTTATAGCTATTACATGAGGAATCACATCCGACATAATTATCCATCACTTATCCAATGCCTACGAGCTTTTCATATATTGTACTTCGCTTATCTACTTTACCGTTGCTACTGTTACAATCGCTACAATACTGCTATATTTACTTTTGCCACTGTTACCATTACTATCATACTACTTTGCTACTAAATACTTTGCTGTAGATACTAAGTTATCCAGGTGTGGTTGAATTAACAACTCAACTGCTAATACTTAAGAATATTCTTTGGCTCCCCTTGTGTCGAATCAATAAATTTGGGTTGAATACTCTACCCTCAAAAGCTGTTGCGATCCCCTACACTTGCGGGTTATCAAGCACCAACAACATAATCACTAGCATCACACACAATTTCAAAAGGTAAGTTCCAATCAAGTGGCTGAACAATAGGTGCAGAAGTTAAGGCTTTCTTACATGTTTCAAAGGCTTCTACACACAATCGTCATAAAAAATAAATGGAACATCTTTTTGCAAAAGATTAGTAAGAGGCCTAGAAATTTTAGAGAAGTCTTTAATAAACCTCCTATAAAAACCAGCATGACCAAGGAAACTTCTTATACGTTTGATAGCTTTAGGACATGGCATTTTCTCGATTGCATCAACTTTAGCCTTATCCACTTCAATGCCACGCTTAGAAATTTTATGCCCCAAGACAATACCTTCATTCACCATAAAGTGGCACTTCTCCCAATTCAAGACAAGATTAGTTTGTTCACATCTCTGCAAAACTAGATCATGGTTGCTTAAGAAATCATCAAAAGAAGTTCCATAAACGGAAAAATCATCCATGAAAACCTCAACAATCTTTTCGGAAAACATAGAGAATATAGCAGTCATACATCTTTGAAAGGTAGTAGTTGTATTGCGTAAACCAAAAGGCATATGTCTCGAAACAAAAGTACCGAAAGGGCATGTAAAAGTAGCTTTTTCTTGATCCACTTATGACACAGGTATTTGGGAAAATCTAGAGTATCCATCTAGAAAACATAAATGTGTATGCTTTTATAATATTTCTAGCATTTGATCAGTAAATGGTAGGGGTAATGATCCTTCCTAGTAGCATTGTTTAGTTTTCTAAAATCAATTACCATCCTATAGCCTATTACAATTCTTTGTGGGATAAGTTCATTTTTATCATTAGGGACAATCATAATTCCTCCTTTCTTAGGGACACAATGAACATGACTTACCCATCTACTATCATCCATAGGATAGATTATACCTGCTTCTAGGAGCTTTAATATTTTATTTCTGACCACTTCCTTCATCTTTTAGGAATTAATCGTCACTGATGATCAATGACTGGCTTAGCATCAAGCTCCATATTTATCTTGTGCTGACATAGAGTGGGACTAATGCCCTTAATATCATCAAGAGTATATCCAATAGCAGCACGATGCTTTCTCAGAGTTTTCAATAATCTCTTTTCTTCATGCTCTGAAAGGTTAGCACTAATAATAACATGATATATCTTAGTTTCATCAAGGTAAGCATATTTCAATGTATCAGACAATTGCTTAAGCTCAACACAGGATCACTCTTGGGTGGAAGAGGATCTCCAAGAGTCTCAACAGGCAAATTGTGTTTTGAAATAGGTATTAGTTATAACAATATCTCATCTATTTCATTTCTTTCATTCATATGCATATCATTTTCACGGTCTAGCAAATATTGTTCTAACAAATCAGTAGGAGGCACGACAATAGAAGCAAGACCAATAGTTTCATCCTTACTAGGAAATTCTTTATCATGAGGTTATCTACGAAATTTGGAGAAACTCATGAGACACATCACCAAAGTTAACACTGACAGTTTCCTTAGCATAATCAATCTTAGTATTAACTGTATTCAGGAAAGGTCTACCAAATATAATGGGACAAAAATCATCTTGTGGGGAACCAAGAACAATAAAATCAGTAGGATATTTAACTTTCTCACACAAGATTTCAACATCTCTAACAATCCCAAGTGGTGAAATAGTATCTATATTCACAAGTTTAATAGTAAGATCAATATCTTCTATCTCAGCAGGTGCAATATCATTCATAATTTCTTGATATAGGGTAAATGGAATAGTACTGACACTCGCACCCAAATCACATAAGCCATGATAACAGTGATCTCCTATTTTAACAGAAACAACAGGTCTATTTTTTATCTTTAGGATCAGGGTTGGCTATTCTAGCAGCTCCATCACGGAAATAAATAGCATGCACATCAATATTATCAACCAAGAGATCTTTAACCATGGCAATATTATGTTCAACTTTAATTTTTTTACGGGGTGTAAGTGTTCTTATATAAATTTTATTGACCACAGTTGAAACCTTGGCATGCTCTTTCATACTAACAAGGAAAGGGGTTTCTCAATATAAGCAGTAGGAATAACTGGATTAGCACTATAAGTGATAATTTCTTATTTAGCTTTAGTAAGTTCTTCTACTTCTACTTTAATAGCGGGATGATATTTAAACCACTTCTCCTAGGGGAGATCAACATGAGTAGCAAATGATTCACAGAAAGAACTATCTCAGAGTCAAGTTCGTACTTAGCGCTAAATTTATTAAAAGTATCGGTATCCATAAAGGATTTGACACAATCAAACTCAAGCTTTATACCTGACTCTTTACCTTTGTTGACTTCTCAATCTTTGGAGTTGTGTTTAATTATTAACAAATTATCCCATCTAAATTCATTAGTCTTCTTCATAAAAGAACCAGTGCAAGAAAGTATCGAGCATGTATTAATCATTACAAGAAAGCCGAGCACAAAAATTCTGCATAATAATTTCTCTTGAGAGATCATGATTGGGGCATGAGTATCATTGAATTAAGCCTCCTCCAAGCTTGAGCGATTCTTTCTCCTTCACGAGGCCAAAAATTATATATATAATTCCGATCATGATGAACTAGATGCATAGGATAAAACTTCTGATAAAATTCCAATTTCAATCGGGTCCAGTCCCATGTTCAAATATCATCACATAGCCTATACCATGTCAATGCTTTTCCCCCAAAATATAAAGGGAAAACCTTCTTATTATATCTGTCTTCGGATAAACCCGCAAGTTTAAACAATCTATAAATTTCATCCACATATATCATATGCATATCAGGATGCACTGTTCCATCTCATGCACAAGGATTAGCTAGCAGTTTCTCTACCATACCCGAAGGGATCTCATAATAAATATTTTCAGTAGGTGTAGCGGGTTGAGGGAAAACTCTTTGTGTTTCCGGTCGAGGTGAAGATACTCCAAACAAGCCCCTCAAAGGATTACTTTCCATAGTGACAAGTGGCAGTAAATTTCAGCACGTAATATAAATGTTTCCTTACCAAATTCCACTCACCAAAAGCGCTTCACTCCCTGACAATGGCACCAAAAAAGAGTCCTGATGACCCACAATTATAGGGGATCAATTGCACTCCTTTTGATAAGTAAAAGTGCCGAACCCAACAAGGAGCAGAAGGAAATGACAAGCGGTTTTCAGCAAGGTAGTCTCTGCAAGCACTGAAATTATCGATGACAGATAGTTTGGAAGTAAGGTAATTCGTAGCCGGTAACAAATAACAAGTGCAGAAAAGGTGCAACAAGGTGGTCCAATCCTTTTCATAACAAAGGGCAAGCCTGGACGAACTCTTATATAAAGAAAGCGCTCTCGAGGACAGATGGAAATTATCGTCAAGTTAGTTTTCATCATGCTCATATGATTCGCGCTCGCTAGTTTGATAATTTGATATGTAGGTGGACCGGTGCTTGGGTGTTGTACTTACTTGGACAATCCTCCCATTGATGATTAACCCCTCTCTCAAGCATCCAGAACTATGAAATAAGAATTAAGATAAATCTAACCATATCATTAAACATGTGGATCCAAATCAGCCCCTTACGAAGCAATGCATAAACTAGGGTTTAAGCTTCTGTCACTCTAGCAACCAATCATATACTCGCTACTTCCCAATGCCTTCCCCTAGGCCCAAATCATGGTGTAGTGTCATGTAGTCGACGTTCACATAACGCCACTAGAGGAAAGACAACATACATCTCATCGAAATATGAACAAATACCAAATCCACATGATTACTTATAACAAGACTTATCCCATGTGCTCAGGAACAAAAGTAACTACTCACAAAGCATGTTCATGTTCATGATCATAGGGGTATTGAATATCATTAAGGATCTAAACATATAATCTTCCACTGAATAAACAAACTAGCATCAGCTACAAGGAGTAATCCACACTACTAGCAACCCACAGGTACCAATGTGATGTTTTGAGACAAAGATTGAATGCAAGAGATGAACTAGGGTTTGAGAGGAGATGGTGCTGGTGAATATGGTGATGAATATTAGTCCTTCCATGATGAAAGGATCGTTGGTGATGATGATGGCTTCGATTTCCGCCTCCGGAGGGAAGTTTCCCCGGTGGAATCGCTCTCCGGTGACCTAGGTTGCTTCTGCCCAGGTTCCGCCTCGAGACGTCGGTGCTTCATCCCTAAAGTCCTCTCTTTTTTTCCAGGTCAAAACCCTTCATATAGAAGAAGTTGGGCACCGGAGGCTGGCCAGGGGGCCCATAAGCTAAAGGGGCGTGCCCTAGGGGTAGGGCACGCCCCTCGGCTTGTGGCCACCTGGTGGGTCCCCTCCTGGTATTTTTTTACCCAATATTTTTTATATATTCCAAACAATTCTCCGTAAAGTTTAAGGAAATTTGGACTTGTGCAGAATAGGGATCTCAAATTTGCTCCTTTTCGGTCCAGAATTCCAGCTGCCATCTTTCTCCCTCTTCACGTGAATCTTGCAAAATAAGAGAGAAAAGGCATAAGAATTGCATCATAAGGTGTGTATTAAATATCAACATAAAAACATGATGCAAGATGGACATATCAATTTCCCCTTCATTGGAGTGCCAAAAAAGGCCTCAGATGGGATCTGTTGAGAATAGAAAATTGCGGTGGCGGAAAAAGTATTTCGGGTGCCTTTCTGTTGGTTTCCCAGTTTTAGAGAATTTATAGAGGCGGAATTAGGTCAAAAGGGTGAACATGGGCACCACAAGCCACCAGGGCGTGCTACCCCCCGGGCGCGCCCTGGTGCCTTCTGTGATACTTCTTCATCTTCTAGCCCTCTCCCGAAGCTGCAGGGTCTCTTATGTCCAGAAAAAACTCCAAAAAGTTTCATGGCAATTGGACCTCGTTTGGTACTGGTACTATGGAAAACCAAAAATAGGCAAAAAAAAACTACAACTGTCACTTGGCACTAAGTTAATAGGTTAGTCCCAAAAATGATACATAATTATAGATACATTGGAGATGTATCAAGTCACCGGGGGTCCCTAGGCCTTGACCTTCATATCCCTCGTAGGATGGAGGTTCAGCCGTGCGGATGGACACACAATGCCATCATGAATGAAGCATGATTTCACCAAGAGTTTGCACAATTTGTTGCCAATGCCGGGTTGACCGGCGTCCTCGCAGATGAGTGTGACCAATACCACCTCCTCACAAATTCCTTTGTCCAAAATTTCCATTTCATGCCTAGGGTCCATATTCCCATGGTGTGTTTTGCTTTATATGTTGATCATGAGATACCACTTGTGGAATTTTGTGAGATATGTTTGATTCATTCTGATGGGGAACTAAGGGAGCTTCGACCAGAGGAGTTCGAAGGCTTACTTTGTACTTTAACTATGGGAGAATATAGAGGTGTGTCGAGAGCGCTTGCATTTTCCTGATGTGCACTAGTTTGCTTTATTAATAGGAAAATGTATTACTGCCTGGGAAGAAGGTGGTACTCTCAATACTCCTGACCTCGCCATTTTATGTCATGCTCTTCACAGTGACAACACTTGTAGTTTGGAAGCTATCATTGCACGCCACCTGCACAATAACATGACTAGGGGTAAAATTCATGGTGGTATTCATGCTACTCTCCTAGCGAGACATTTCCATGTTGATATACGCCATAATGATTATTTGCTTCCTAGGATTTACCTAGTTCACCAGTCTATGATAGATCACCACTTCATTGATAACCCTGAGCGTCCTCACGACATTCGTTATAACTTGGTATTTAGTGAGGACAGCCGTGATATTATTTCGTTGCATGCACCCTCTTTGTTTGATTCTCATGCCAGGCACGGGTATGTCATTATGCCACCAGATAACATTGCTTATAAGTACGAGTTGGCCACGGTGAAGAACGAGGCCCTGTCTTGGGATGCTCGAGTGTCGCGGCCCAGCCACTTTCCTACCAGACCCGATGGATTCTTTGAGTGGCGTTACATCAAGTTAGGCCAAAATCCTAAGCTTGGGGGAGTACGTATTTCTCACCGGCATTACATTCATGTTTACACATTCATTCCAGTTGTCGGTGTTCATCCTATTTCATTGTATTATCCATGTTAGTTTTTATTTCTTGCTTTCTTCTTGTGTGTTTGAAGAACTTCGAAAATCCGAAAATATTTCTCGCTTCTTTTCGGGTTTTTTTATCTTAGCTAGTTTTTAGTATTAAAAGAAAACCCAAAATGATTTCTCATTTCTTATTTTGCTTGTTGGGAGCTTTCCCGTGTAAATAGTTTTTCTTGTTTTTCATTTTTCCTTTGTTATTTTGCTTTCTTCAAAAAAACACTAAAAACACCAAAAACATTGCAGTGTGTTTCTCTGAATTTCTTTTCTTTTTGTTGAAATTATTGATCTCTCATGCTTCACTTATATTATTTTGAGAGTCTTTTAGAACAACATGGTATTTGCAATGGTTATAAAATTGGTCCTAGAATGATGGGCATCCAAGTTGAGTATAATAAAAACTATCATAGAAAGTGAATTGAATACTATGATCAACTTGATACTTGATAATTGTTTTGAGAAATGAGGTTGGTAATATTAGAGTCATGCTAGTTGAGTAGTTGTGAATTTGAGTAATACTTGTGTTAAAAGTTTGTGATTCCCGTAGCATGCACGTATGGTGAACCGTTATGTGATGAAGTTAGAGCATGATTTATTTATTGATTGTCTTCCTTATGAGTGGCGGTCGAGGATGAACGATGGTATTTTCCTACCAATCTATCCCCCTAGGAGCATGCATGTAGTACTTCGTTTCCATAACTAATTATTTTTTTGCAATAAGTATGCGAGTTCTTTATGACTAATGTTGAGTCCATGGATTATACGCACTATCACCCTTCCACTATTGCTAGCCTCTCTTATGCCGCGCAACTTTCGCCGGTACCATACACCCACCATATACCTTCCTCAAAACAGCCACCATACCTACCTATTATGGCATTTCCATAGCCATTCTGAGATATATCGCCATGCAACTTTCCACCATTTTGTTTATCATGACACGCTCCATCATTGTCATATTGCTTTTGCATGATCATATAGTTGACATCGTATTTATGGCAAGGCCACCTTTATAATTCTTTCATACATGTCACTCTTGATTCATTGCATATCCTGGTACACTGTTCGAGGCATCCACATAGAGTCATATTTTGTTCGAAGTATTGAGTTGTAATTCTTGACTTGTAAGTAAATAAAAGTGTGATGATCTTCATTATTAGAGCATAGTCCCAAGTGAGGAGATGATGATGGAGACTATGATTCCCCCACAAGTCGGGATGAGACTTCAGACTTTATGAAAAATAAAAGAGGCCAAAGAAGACCAAAAAATTGAGAGAAAAAGAGAGAAGGGACAATGTTACTATCATTTTCCACACTTGTGCTTCAAAGTAGCACTATGATCTTCATGATAGAGAGTCTCCTATGTTGTCACTTTCATAGACTAGTGGTAATTTTTCATTATAGAACTTGGCTTGTATATTCCAATGATGGGCTTCCTCAAAATGCCCTAGGTCTTCGTGAGCAAGCAAGTTGGATGCACACCCACTTAGTTTCTTTTGTTGAGCTTTCATACACTTATAGCTCTAGTGCATCCATTGCATGGAAATCCCTACTCACTCACATTGATATCTATTGATGGGCATCTCCATGGCCCGTTGATACGCCTAGTTGATGTGAGACTATCTTCTCCTCCTTTTTGTCTTCTCCACAACCACCATTCTATTCCACCTATAGTGTTATGTCTATGGCTCACGCTCATGTATTGCGTGAAGATTGAAGAAGTTTGAGAACATCAAAAGTATGAAAGAATTGCTTGGCTTGTCACCGGGGTTGTGCATGATTAAATACTTTCTGTGATGAAGATAGAGCATTGCCAGACTATATGATTTTGTAGGGATAGCTTTCTTTGGCCATGTTATTTTGAGAAGACATGATTACTTTGTTAGTATGCTTGAAGTATTATTACTCTTATGTCAATATGAACTTTTATCTTGAATCATTTGGATCTGAACATTCATGCCACAATAAAGAAAATTACACTGAGAAATATGCTAGATAGCATTCCGCATCAAAAATTCTGTTTTTATCATTTACCTACTCGAGAACGAGCAGGAATTAAGCTTGGGGATGCTTGATACGTCTCCAACGTATCTATATTTTTGATTGTTCCATGCTATTATATTACCTGTTTTTGATGTTTATGGGCTTTACTATACACTTTTATATCATTTTTGGGACTAACCAACTAATCGGAGGCCCAGCCCAAATTGCTGTTTTTTTGCCTAATTCGGTGTTTCGAAAAAAAGGAATATCAAACGGAGTCCAAACGGAATGAAACCTTCGGGAGCGATCTTTTTGAAACAAATGCAATCCAGGAGACCTGGAGTGGACATCAAGAACAGCCGAGGCGGCCACGAGGGTGCAAGGCGTGGCCTAGGGGGCGCGCCCCCTGCCTCGTGGGCCCCTCGTGGCTCCCCTGACCGACTTCCTTCACCTATATATATCTACGTACCCCAAAAACATCCAGGAGCACTACGAAAACCTATTTCCACCGCCGCAACGTCCCGTACCCATGAGATCCCATCTTGGAGCCTTTTCCGGCGCTTCGCCGAATGGGAAACCAATCATGGAGGGCTTCTACATCATCGCCAAGGCCTCTCCGATGAGTTGTGAGTAGTTTACCACAGACCTTCGGGTCCATAGTTATTAGCTAGATGGCTTCTTCTCTCTCTTTGAATCTCAATACAATGTTCTCCTCGATCTTCTTGGAGATCTATTCGATGTAACTCTTTTTGCGGTGTGTTTGTCGAGATCCGATGAATTGTGGGTTTATGATCAATTTTATCTATGATAAATATTTGAATCTCCTCTGAATTCTTTTATGTATGATTGGTTATCTTTGCAAGTCTCTTCAAATTATCAGTTTGGTTTGGCCTACTAGATTGATATTTCTTGCAATGGGAGAAGTGCTTAGCTTCAGGTTCAATCTTGCGGTGTCCTTTCCTAGTGATAGCGGGGGCAGCAAGGCACGTATTGTATTGTTGCCATCAAGGATAAAAAGATGGGGTTTATATCATATTGCTTGAGTTTATCCCTCTACATCATGTCATCTTGCTTAATGTGTTACTCTGTTCTTATGAACTTAATACTCTAGATGCATGCTGGATAGAGGTCGATGTGTGGAGTAATAGTAGTAGATGCAGGCAGGAGTCGGTCTACTTGTTGCGGACGTGATGCCTATATATATGATCATGCCTAGATATTCTCATAACTATGCACTTTTCTATCAATTGCTCGACAATAATTTGTTCACCACCGTTATACTTATGCTATCTTGAGAGAAGCCACTAGTGAAAACTATGGCCCCGACTCTATTTTCCATCATATAAGTTTCCAATCTACTTTGTTTTGCAATCTTTACTTTTCAATCTATATCATAAAAATACCAAAAATATTTATCTTATCTTATTATCTCTATCAGATCTCACTTTCGCAAGTGGCCGTGAAGGGATTGACAACCCCTTTATCGTGTTGATTGCGAGGTTCTTGTTTGTTTGTGTAGGTACAAGGCACTTGCGTGGAGCCTCCTACTAGATTGATACCTTGGTTCTCAAAAACTGAGGGAAATACTTGCGCTACTTTGCTGCATAACCCTTTCCTCTTCGAGGGAAAAACCAACACATGCTCAAGAGGTAGCACGGCCCGACCAGATCGGGACGGCCTCGTCCAGCCCGGCCCCGACCACCGATCCAAATGCAACACCATATCGCCCCCGGGATCGCTAGATCCAGCTTTCCCCGAGGTGACTTTCCACCAAGTCCCCATATTTCAACATCATGCATGCATCTTGTGCACCTTATAAGTTTTTGCATATGTATCAATTTTGCGTGTATGATATATCAAAATGTTCACCTCTTGATGCTCTAAATGATGGTTGCATTTGAATTCATGTTACTGTTAATCTAGATGCCTCAATATTCGTTGCAAGATTGATAAGTGATATAAATAGCTGAAAACTGTTATAACTTGTCATTTTGTCATTTTTATATCTTTTTGTGTGATTTTCTTTTGAGCAACATGTCAACATGTTTTAGGATCGTAATCATGTCATATTTGCATTTTTGCAATCCATTTACTTTGATATGCCCTGTGGTGAGTGAATCAAGCTTGTGAAGTGGGCTACTTGCTGTTACGAGTCTGCTAGTCTGAATCTGTTATATCGTGTTGCTATGTTTGCTTGATGCTACCATCAATTCCATGCATAATATGGAGATACTAGTTGACATGTATTGATTTCCACGTGATGATATATCATGCCATGCCATTTGATAACTCATATAGGAGTTGTAGCATAAGTTTTGGTTGCTATGAACTTGCCTAAATGATGTTCCAGTTTTCTGTTAACTTCATGATGCCATGTTGTGAGCTTGTAATCAATTGATCTATGCCTCTTTTGGAGATGCTACAATTACATCAATTGAAGTATGCTATGAGTACTTCGTTCACGTGACAAGTGTTATAGTTTTAGACTTCATATGACCTCCGTTCCAAGCTTGCAAACATGCTATCATGATGTTGCTGTTTTACACTTGCTGGAATTGTTACCACATTTAAACTTATCTTGATGGTTCCCACTAATCCATGAGCCATATGCTCATGATGCCTTGATGTTATTTTCTCTTTGTTATATGTATTTTGATGCCATGCCCTTGGTTGCTATTTATACTTGCCTTAGCATCTTTGTTTCTTGCCTCTAACATGCCATCATATTAACTTTGCTCATGCATATGCCCTGTTTTTTACTGTCATAATCTGTGTCATCAAGTTGCTTTTTTGCATTTATCATTTTGGTTCAATCTTGATGCCTATGAACCTTAACCTTAATGATATTTGAAGTATGTAATCTATACTAGAAGTGCATATCAAATTTGTGTTCATATGTTTCCTGTAGCATGTTGTTTTGATGCTTGCAAAGTGCCTCGTTGCTGTTTTGGGCAGATTATTGTTATAACTTGTTTGGAGTGAATGTGTTGAACCGTTGCTCCGTTTTGAGCATGCTCTATATGAAACTTGCTTAGAATTGCATATAGTTTCATAATATCATGTTGCATCCATGTTTTGGGGTGTGTTCTTGATGTTTGTATGCATTCTGCATCAATGCCATGTTTAACTTGTTTTCCTCATATCTTCTAGGTCGTAGCTACGAATTAAATGAACTTTATATGTAACTTGATAGAAAAACGTGTAGATCATCATGATGCATTTTAACTTGTTGTTTAACAACTTTAACATAATGTATTATTCAGATCTGGACCAGTTTCAAAATTTGCATATGAGGACTTACCGGAATTGTTATATGTTGTTTCCAGCCCCATTTAAACTTGCTTTGGTGTGATGTTCTTGTATGCATCATCTATTTCCATGAGTAACATCATATAGCCTTGTCATGCATCATACTTGGTTGAGCATCATGTCATGTTTATGTGTTGAGTGTTTAGCATGTTGTTCGCTTCTTTCAGGTTGTTCTTCTTCTCGATAGTTCTTGTTTCTTGCAATCATGAGGATTCGTTTGACTGTGATTTGGTTCGTCTACGCTTGTTATTCTTCTTCATGGTCTCGATCTTCTTCCTAGCGGGATTTCAGGCAAGATGGTCGTCACCTTGGATCTCACTACTATCTTTGCTTTGCTAGTTGTCTCGATACTATCGCTATGTCGCGCTTCCTACCACTTGTTTATCAAGCCTCCCAAAAAGCCATGAAACAGCCTCTAACCTTTCCACCATACTAGCAAACTATTGTTTGGCTATGTTACCGCTTTGCTTTGCCCCTCTTATAGCGTTCCTAGTTGCAGGTTGTTCCATGTTGGGACATGGATATCTTGGGATATCACAATATCTCTTATATTTAATTAATGCATCTATATACTTGGTAAAGGGTGTAAGGCTCGGCCTTATGCTTGGTGTTTTGTTCCAGTCTTGCGCCCTAGTTTCCGTCATACCGGTGTTATGTTCCTTCATTTCACGTCCCTAACACGATGAGGGTTTATGGGCCCCTCTTGACAGTTCACTTTGAATAAAACTCTTCCAGCAAGGCCCAACATTGGTTTTACCATTTACCTAATAACAACTAAAACTTGCATAGGGACTTTTTGGACCATGAGGACTTAAATAACAACTCGGGCCAGTGCTCCTCATGAGTGTTGGTCCAAACCTGTTGGGGATATAACTACTGAGTATAAACCGCCCAGGAGGGGCTGGTTCACGCTCAACTATATTGAAGCCCATGAAGACCCAGAAGATGGCGCTTTACTATGAAGCTTAGAGGCCCGGAGCCAAAAGGCGGATTAGGGCCCATAATGGTAAACCGCCATAATCATATAACTTGTATTGTAAGATAGGAGAGGAGAGACTGAGCCGGACACTTGTATGAGCCGGCCTCGGAACTCTGTAAGCCGTCCAGGCATCAACCCGTGTATATAAGGGGACGACCCGGCAGCGGTTCAAGGACAATAAACAACAACTCGAGAGCCAGGCATAGCGTGTTTAGCTCCCTGGTTATTGAGACCCCAATAATCCCATCACAACTAGACGTAGGCCTTTACCTTCATCGAAGGGGTCGAACTAGTATAAAAACCCTCGTGTCCTTTGTCCGATTTAACCCCTTTAAGCTAACCCGTCGCGATGGCGCCACGACTAAGTCCTTTCACGAGGACATCTGACGTGATATTTCCACAATAGTTGGCGCCCACCGTGGGGCTATCGCACGATGGTTTCGAGTTCTAAAAGGGAAACTTTGAAGGACTCAAAGGGTATACGGTTGGCCGGATGACCAAGAGTCGTCGTGGCAAGATCTACATCGATGATGCGGGATGGGGCCCTGAGGTCGGCTCAATTGAGTACGGGTACCGGGTCCCCTTTGGCGGAATTCATGTTTTCATTGGCAAGATCGGCGAACCAGGCCCTGAGATGGACATCTGCACCGACCTCGTCGAGACGGCTCAGCGTGCAAGCCCTGCTCGGATTCAGGCTGCCATGAAGCGTGCGTTCGTAGGATGTGTCCATGGGATCAGATCTGAACCGGTGTCTGAAGGTGAGACGGTCGCTTATTTCGATGGCGAATCATCCGATGGTGAAACCGAGTCCCTGTACCAAGTTCATGACGGTGTGTTCGAAGGGTATTCCGATGGCACCAGTATTCCGGAATTTCTTGAACCACCGAACCGTGTTGGAATCTTCATGGCTGGAACGCAACGGCGGCATCCGGACCGGTAGCAGGGGCAGGAGGCTCCGTGCACCGGCCGGCTAAAGTTCTCTTCGTTTTGATGGATGCCTGGGCAACCTTGTTGACCACGGCAGTTACCCCGGCGACGCAGGATCAGCACAATGCGGACGTAGCGAAAAGCTAAAGGATCAGATAGCACAGGCTCAGGAGGACCTGGCAGCTGAGGACGCTAGGATGGCTGAAGAAAGGGCCGCTTTAGATGCCCAGGCGTAGAGGATTCAAGCCGAGAATTATCGACTTTTGATGGATCAGAATGCTTCGAATCAAGTATTCAGGAGGAGACATCAATCTCGCTTGCCGGCGGATTACAATGCAATGAATCTCTTTGATACACCAAGAGTAGGGACTAGCAATCCGACAGCAGTGAACCGGACTATTGTGCCAAGGACCGGAGCGCCGGATCAACCTCAGGTGATGGGTCCACCTCGTCGAACGGACAACCCGCAACGGTATACCACACCCCCGCCGGGTCACTTTTCCACCTCTTTGGACAATATGATAGCAGCAGCATCCCGGCTGGCAGCTATTCCGATAGAAGGTGAATCGCCAACGGCGGTTGAGACACGGCGGTCCAGGGATCTTCTTCAAACGGCTATGACACAGCAGCAGGCTTACTCGTATAGCCGAGACATGATTCACTCGACCCCACATCCAAGCAAAAGCTATAGCATGCATATAGATGAACCATAGGTGTCCAGCAGTGTGCGGCGCCGTATTGTCCCTCAAGGACCCAATCCGGCGCATGGTGGGAACACACAGGACGTGGTGGATAATGGCAGAGCATGAAGGGAGGCCGCTTTAGCAGCACAGTATAGGGGTCATCATCAACCCGCCCCGGTTCAGCCAGCAGCGTCAGTAGACCGAGGCACCGGGCTTGCCTTCAGTTCCTGGGGAGTACCATGTCTCATTCCGGCTCTCCCGTGCGGCTGCCTAAAGATTTCAAGGGTCCACGTAAGGTGCCTAATTACACCGTTGATCAACCGCCCAAGGCATTGGTGGAAAGTTATGAGATGACAATGGAGATGCTGGATGTGGATGAAGCGGCCTGTGCAAAGTACTTCACGATGATGTTGGAGGGAACAACCCGTACATGGTTGAAGAACTTACCAGCTAAGTCCGTTGAGTCATGGGACCAGCTGAAGGCCCGTTTTATAGCCAATTTCAAAGACACATGTAAACAGCCTATGTCCATTGTGGATCTGGATGTTTGTGTTCAAGGGGAGAACGAGTCAACAACTCATTGGGTGCGCCGAGTTTCAGAAGTTTTGCATTCATCCGACCGGATTAACGCTAGCCAAGTAATCATCACACTGGAATGTAATTGCCGGTTTAAGTCACTGAAGATGAAGTTGGGACGGCTCAAGCGCCACTGCAATGATATGGGCACCCTTATGGCCGCCTTGGTCAAATATGATGATTATGATAATACCAAGGATCCCGATTCTGATGAGGAGAAACTGGAGAAGGGAAATAAGAACGGCGGTGCAAAGGGACAGCAGCACAACCAAGGAGGCCATGGGAATAATGGTAAGCGCAAAGCAAATTCAGATTTTGTGGCTAACACTAATGTGCAGCGTCATAAGGGTAAACCGCCCCAGCATGGTGGCGAAATGAATCTGGAGCGTCTGTTAAACCAGCCCTGCCCGAAGCATGGGACGAAGGAGGTTCCTGCAACACATCTTTGGAAAGATTGTCACATTATGAAGGAGTTCAAAAACTCTGATATTTTCCGGTATGATCAGGGTCCATCAGGCGGTTCAGGTCCAGGTTTTCATGGTGGCGGCGATTCAAACTCTGGATTTCAGAATAGTCAGGGCAACCAGAACGACCAAGGTGGTAATAGCCAACATAATAATCAAGGAAATCAGCAGCAGTCGGGTTATCAGAGTCACCCAAAGCAGTTGAATGGTGGGCAGTATCATGTATTCACCACTAGCTTGTGCAAGTGTGATTAGAAGCTTTACAAGAGGGCAGTTAATGTTGTTGAACCGGCAGTACCACGTTACTTGCGGTGGTCCGAGCAGCCCATTGTGTGGAGTAGAGAGGATCATCCGCCCCGGGTCACCTGGCTTTAGTGGTGGCACCTCAGGTGGGAGGTTATAAGTTCACCAAGGTGCTTATGGATGGAGGGAGCAGTATCAATATTCTGTATTATGAGACCTTCCGTCGCATGGGGTTGACAGACAAGAGTCTTAAACTGTCAAACATTGTTTTCCATGGTGTGGTACCAGGTAAGTCGGCATATCCTATTGGCAAGATCGCTTTGGAGGTTGTGTTTGGTGATGAGCATGACTCCCGGTCTGAAACATTGACCTTTGAAGTGGTGAGGATCCAGAGCCCGTATCACGCACTGTTTGGACGGCCGGCTTATGCAAAGTTCATGGCAAGGCCCTGTTATATTTATTTACAGCTCAAGATGCCGGGTCACAAGGGTACCATCACAGTCCACGGAAGTCGTAAGATCGCTTTGGATTGCGAGGAAGGTGATGCGGCTTATGCTGAGTTGGTTTGTGCTACAGAGGAGTTGAAACACTACAGGGACAATGTTGATCCGGCAGACATGACCCCTCTGAAGAAGCCCACCACTAAGCATGAGCCAAGCCTGCATTTCAAACCGGCTGATGAGACTAAACTTGTTGACTTTGTTCCTGGCGATTCATCCAAACAGTTTAGCATCAACACAAATCTGGATCCAAAATAGGAAAGCGCGCTCATCGAGTTCATCCGTGAGAACCGGGACATTTTTGCATGGAAGCCTTCTGACATGCCAGGTGTACCGAGGGAACTCGGTGAGCACACTCTCAATATTGATCCCAAGTTTAAACCGGTCAAGCAGTTTTTTCACCGCTTTAACGAGGAGAGACGCAAGGCCGTTGGTGAGGAGGTAGCCCGCCTGTTGGCTGCTGGGTTTATCGTTGAAGTGTTTCACCCTGAGTGGTTGGCTAATCCGGTGCTTGTTCTTAAGAAAAATGGCACTTGGCGCATGTGTGTGGACTACACAGATTTGAACAAGGCTTGTCCGGCCCATCCTTTTGCTCTCTCACGTATCGATCAGATCATTGATGCGACAGTGGGTTGTGAGCGTTTGAGTTTCTTGGATGCTTATTTAGGTTATCATCAGATCAAAATGGCAGTTAAGGACTAGGAGAAGACCGCCTTCATCACTCCCTTTGGAGCCTTCTGCTATGTTTTTATGCCCTTTGGGCTCAAGAGTGCCCAGGCAACTTATCAGCGTTGTGTGCAAAATTGTCTTCACACTCAGATTGGGCGCAATGTTCATGCCTATGTTGATGACATTGTGGTAAAGTCCAGGAAGAAGGAGACATTGATAGATGATCTCAAGGAGACCTTTGACAATCTGCGTGTTTACAAGATGACGCTCAAGCCGGATAAGTGTGTTTTCGGTGTTCCGGTAGGCAAGCTTCTAGGTTTCCTGGTGTCCAACAAAGGCATTGAGGCTAATCCGAAGAAGATCAAAGCGATTACATCTTTGTCTAAACCGGTGTGCATTAATGATGTCCAGCGTCTGGCAGGGCGAATTGCAGCCCTAAGCCGGTTTATTAGCCGCTTGGGAGAGAAGGTGATCCCTTTATATCAGATGTTGAAGAAAACAGACACCTTTGTCTCGAGTGATGTGGCTAATATGGCGTTTGAAGACTTGAAGCGGCAATTGGTTGAACCGCCGGTCCTTGCGGCTCCAGTTGACAAAGAGCCCTTGTTATTATACGTGGCTGCTAATGCACGTGCTGTCAGTGTGGCGATTGTGGTAGAACGCAAGGAGGCTGGCAAGGAATATCCGGTTCAACGACCGGTTTACTATATCAGCGAAGTGCTTATTGAGTCAAAGCAGCGGTATCCGCATTGGCAGAAGCTGGTTTATGGGGTTTTTATGGCGAGTCAAAAACTCAAATAGTACTTTCAAGGCGATCCCATCACAGTTGTCAGTTCAGCTCCTTTGGGTGATATAATCCAGAACAGGGAGGCAACTGGCCGGGTTGCAAAGCGGGCGATTGAGCTTGGTCCACATGGGTTGAAGTATATACCTCGCATCGCCATCAAATCTCAAGCGCTTGTTGACTTCATCAATGATTGGACAGAGTTACAAGCACCAGAGGACAAACCGGATAATACATACTGGACTATTCACTTTGATGGATCCAGGCAATTGGAGGGCTCGGGGGCTGGAGTTGTCCTTACTTCCCCTCGAGGTGATAAAATTCGTTATATTCACCGTTTAATGTTCCCCATGTACTAACAATGCAGCTGAGTATGAGGCTTTACTCCACGGGCTCCGTGTGGCCAAGGAGATGAATTTAAGCCAGGTACGATGCTTTGGAGACTCTGATCTGGTGGCCCAGCAAGTTTTTGGCACTTGGGATTCTAAGGATCCACTCATGGTGGCTTACAGACGTGAGGTGGATATGGTGGCAGGCCACTTCAAAGGGTATCAGGTTGAGCATATTGATCGGCGTAAAAATGAAGCGGCAGACGCTTTGAGCCGGCTGGGATCCCAGCGTAAACCGGTACCTCCCAACACCTTTCTAGATATCTTGCATAACCCATTTGTTAAGTTGCCTACAGAGGAGGATTTGGCTATTCCTGATCCGGAGGCCCAATTGGTGGCTGCATTACATGTTGTTCCGGATTGGGCGGTTCCGTATTTGGCGTACATGAACCGGGGCGAGTTACCAGACGATGAAGTTCTGGCCCGGCAGATAGTCCGGTGATCCAAGACCATGGTTATTCACAATGGCGAGTTACACCGCTGTAGCGTTTCAGGTGTATTCCAGCGTTGTGTTTCTCCTGAAGAAGGCCAAGAGATCTTACGGGAAATTCATGAAGGGGATTGTGGTCACTATGCTAGTTCAAAGTCCCTGGTTGCTAAAGCTTTTCGTCATGGGTTTTACTGGTTGACAGCTCATGCTGATGCAGAGGATATGGTAAAACGGTGTGATGCTTGTCAAAAGTTTTCACGCCGAGCTCATGTTCCGGCTCAAGAGTTAAGGACGATTCCTATCACTAGGCCGTTTGCCACTTGGGGGCTTGATATGGTGGGACCCTTTAAGCGCTCCAAGGATAAGAAGACCCACCTGCTGGTGGCGGTTGACAAATTCACTAAATGGGTTGAAGTGGATCCTGTCAGCAAGTGTGATGCGGCCATAGCGGTTCAATTTCTCAAAAAGATTATCTTCCGCTTTGGCTTTCCACATAGCATCATCATGAATAATGGCACAAACCGTTCTAAAGGTGAGTTGGAGGATTTCTGTCAGAGAGAGCACATCTGGCTTGACTTAGCATCCGTGGCGCACCCCCAGTCCAATGGTCAAGCAGAGAGAGCCAATCAAGAAATCTTGAAAGGTATCAAACCTCGGCTCATGGTTCCTTTAAAGCGGACGCCGGCTTGTTGGGTGGAAGAATTGCCTTCTGTGTTATGGAGCATCAACACCACTCCCAATAGATCAACGGGTTACACACCTTTCTTCATGGTATACGGTGCAGAGGCGGTCGTCCCAAGTGATATTCGTCATGATTCGCCTCGGGTTGCCAATTATGTTGAAGAGGACAATGAGAAAGCATGCTAGGAGGCGTTGGACCTGTTAGATGAAAAACGGGATATGGCTTTGGCTCGTTCGGTGGTTTATCAGCAAGACCTGCGGCGTTATCACAACCCCCGGGTTAAGACAAGAACCTTTCAATAAGGTGACTTGGTGCTCCGGCTCATCCAGGATCAGACCGATATGCACAAGTTATCCCAGCTTGGGAAGGGCCCTTTGTGGTCAGCAAGAATTTGCACAACGGATCATACTACCTCATTGACGTTCGAGACAACTCACGCAGTTCTGAGGAGGAGACCCAGCGGCCATGGAACATAGCTATCATTCGGCCTTACTATACTTGAGCCATAGGCTTCTCTTATGTACATATTTCGACAATGCATATATTATGATCAATATAATAAACCGGCATCCTTGCTATAAGCAGGGCCTCTGCTGTTTTTTCTCAAATATCTTTTGAGTTACATGCGGGCTTCAGCCGACAAAGTGGAGTATTGCCTGTTAAATCGGCTATCAGGCCATAATACAGCTTGGGAGCTTCACACCCAAGGGGCCAAAGAGAGTCTGGATGCTATGCACAGCTCAAACATAGGCACCCAATGAGCATAGCTCACAAAGTTACTTGGGGGCTCTTTGTATAAAGTAACAAAGAGTTTGAAAGGACCCTTGTAGCTGGGTATCGACCCACGGCTTGGAATCCTGGTGTATTCACCTAAAACCCCGGGTTAACCTGCCTTCATCAAGTAAGCCACTCCTATCCAGGTAATCCTGGCATGACCCACCGAACATTTGACAGTTACTCTCATTGAGACCCTGAACTTGTCAAAGTTAAAACGACGATTGGTTAGTTGGAGTCCATCTTAAAAGGCTTTGTCAAATGGTTTAACTCAGCGGCCTGCCAGCCCATGAAAAGCCTCGAATTTGGGCCTGGAAGCCCTCGAAAAGCCTCGATTACACGGTTTTATTTGCCTTTGTCAAAAAAATCTATTTGAATGAGTTTTATATTAAACCGGTATCTTTTGATCCGGTCTGGCTCTTTAGTCATCATATTAACCCGGTGTTTGTTAACCCGGCTTGGCTTTCAACTACAAGTTATCAGACCTTATTACTAACCCAGTGTTTGTTAACCTAGCTTGGCTGTCAATTAAAGGTTGTCAGACCTTATTATCATACTGGAGTTTGTTAAACCGGCCTGGCTTTGAATACATGTCGCCAGTTTTGATCATCTGGTGTTCGTTGTAACCCGGCATGACTTATTACACGCCATCATTATATGGTGAGACTTATAAAAATTCAAGATTTGGGTCTTCACCCTTATTACAATCAGAGTTGATAAACCAACTACGTCATGTTACATCACAGGTATGAGTGGTTTCATATTTATTCCGCTTTGGTTATTATCCAGGCTTTATCTTGGGCATTATGACCTGTCCGGCGATAAAGTGCCAGGACAATTATTTTTATGCAGATATCAGAATCGCATGAAAATTGTCAAAGTGTAACCAAGCACAACTAATATTATGATGGATCAACCAAAAGTTGTGTATCAGTACCGAAGATTAAAGTACTTGCACTAGCTTATTACAAGGCGCTTTAAGGCTCAAAAGGCTGATTGTTTTTTGCACAACAAAGTCTGTCAAAGTAACTCGAATGCCGGATTAAGACTCATTGCCAGGACGACGTGAAGTTGATGGATCTTCCGGCGCCGGTTCACCCTTCTCCTCTCCACCCAGAGGCTGGAAGTCAATGGTGGTCCAGTCAATCCAGGTTAGAGCCTGAAATACAGCTTCTTCACTTATCAGATCGGACATTTCAACATCAGGGGCGTAAGTGTGCTTACGGATTGGCGGGATAAGGTTTTGAGCTTCTGTCATAGTTGTATCAACCCGCTGGTTTCTTTCATCCTAAAATGATCGATGAACAGTCAAGTTAGCCTCTACAGCCAATTGACTTGATAGCGGACGCATCTCCTTTGTCAGAGCTTTGAGGGCTTCATTGTCAAAAGCTGACCCATCTGCTTGTTCATCCGGAAATCCCTTGGCGATATCAACTGGGTCCAAGTCAGATATCCATGATTTGGCCCAAGTCAGTGCCAGTAAAGCGCCCGCCCTAGCAGCCGATCGCTTCACCTCCTCTATCTGAGCAGGAGTCATTGAGCGCGTGGCCAAGGTATCCTTGATCAAGGTGGGTGCCAGTTTGTTATATGAAGCTGCAAAGATAACATGTTTTGCACCAGTATACAGCTGCTCAATCAACGTATAAGCCGCCTTTAACTTCATCCGCATATCCGCTCCAAGATGAGCAATGCGATTGCCTGTGACGGTTTAGGAATTTCATGTTAAACCAGCGGAGTTGATAGTACTGCAGAAGCAAGTTATTCTAGAATACTTACCAAAAAGTGCAGCGGTCATGGAGTTCACTTGAAGTTTCAGACCCGTCACCTCTTCCTCCACCGGTTTAAGAGTTGCTTCGGCGTCTTCAGCCCATTTCAACAAAGCAGATCTTTCCGTTTCCCAATTGGCGCGTTCAGATTTGAAACTCTCTTTCAACTGTTCCATTCCAGTCAAAGCACACTTTAGCTCCTCTTTGGCTTTAGAGGTCATTTCTTGCTGAGACTTGATGTTTTCTTGAAGATCAGCGATTTGAGTTTCTTTGATAGTCTTCTAGGTCTGCAAAAGTCACAAGATGAAGTTGTTAAAGTCCCAAGCACATAACAAGTTATGCCCTTGGCACTTGGTGGCTAATGTGGATTGCTTTTTCAAAAAGTCAGAATTTTCAAGTCCCAAGGCTCAATCCAGGTATTAAGCTTGGTACTTGGGGGCTAATGCACAATTGATCAATTATGAGAAAAGACAGTTAACACGGACAGAAAGTCCCGGTTTGTCTTCAAGAGACAAACCGGTCCTTGGGGGATACCCAGTTGAAGTATTGTTTATATTGAAGTCCCGGTTTATCTTTAAAAGATAACCCGGCCCTTGGGGGCTACAATGGAAGAGATATACAGAATAGAGTAAGTTTCAAAGTGTTCTTGAAGATTACCTCATAGAGTTCCTTCATCAGGTTCACCAAGCCGGCTTTAAAATCACGGCTGGTGTAAAGGCGGTTTAAAAAACCGGAATGAAGTTCCTCAGCGCTAAGGTTAATGAAATTGGATAAATCCGTCTTCCCCTTCCCTTTGCCCATAGCAGTGAATTCCTCTTTGGCAGTATGTTTGGCCAAGACAACCGGATTACCAGGACTAGTATGAGTTGTGCCAGTAATAACCACATCATCATCATCACCTCTTGGTGGACTTGGTGGATTGATGGTACCCCTGGCTGGACTTGGCGGATTAGCAGCCGGGCTCGGCGGATCAGCAGTCGGGCTTGGAGGAGTAACATGAGGGCTCGACGGATCAATATGAATGGCCGGGTCAGCTTCCGGCGGATTAGCTTTAGTGTTCTCGCCTTGTGGGGCGGAATCATCCATAACATCAGTATTTCTACTGATACCCTCAGGAGCCCTCTCCGGTTCAACTTCACCGATAGGGGCACTGGTTTTAGCCTTCTTGCTCATACGGGCTTTGGCACTGTGACATCAAAACAAAAGATTAGCACGGTAAACCGAACTATGAAGAAAAAATATGAAGGACAATATACTTACCCAGGGACGGTTTTAAGGGGAGGCAGCTGAGTGGTTGATGAGCCGCCAGATGAATTGGAAGACATCTAGTAATTCGTATTAGACGGATTGAGTGGGTATCGGAAGAAACCCTTCAAAGGGTAAAGTTTTTTGGGAGAACAAGTAACCTCTGGACGACGTTTTCGGGTTGGTGTATCTGGTAAACCGGAAGAGGTGATTTGCTGGCCGCTGTGCCGGGTTGTGCGACGCTCTTCACATTGCTATGTCTTCAAAGAAAATTTTGGATCCAAATAAGCAAGAGGGTGAGAGTATTACTTTTCGAACTGTACGGCAAAATCTTTGAGCAGGCACAAGATCTGAATCGGAGGAAAGAGAGATTACCTCAACATGGTCCGCACGGCTGGCCTCCGTGTCATCCTGGGAATAGTCATTGTCAATAAGGTGTACGAAAAAGGAACCAAGCGAGTCAAGTTCTACCTCTGGATCCGATTCGTCAACATCTTCTGGCGGATCAGAAGACTCGGCGGTTTTCTTCTTGGCAGCTCTCTTGGTGACCTTACTCTTTGCACGAGGAGCCCTAGCCGGTTTATCCTGAGCTTTCCTCTTCCAGAAGGAGCTGTTGGCCTGTGAAATTAAAACAAAGGAGTATTAGCACATTGTTAAAGCGGAGGCGAATCAGTGAGCATTAAAATAAACTTTACCGCTGGCAGTTTGTTGGCGGTGCAAAAAGGTGGCAACCCGGTTTGGCTGCATGCGGTGATCGGTTCGTCAAGCATCTTCTTCACAGATTCAGTAACTTTAGTGTCTGTCATTTCTATTTCATGATATTGTTGAGGATCCTTGATGTTGCAACTATATTCATGCATTAATCTGGGCGGCGACTTAAAGGCAGAATACCCCAAGAAACCTAGCAGCGGACGAGATCAATATCAGTCAAACTGTTGGCCAGGAGAGCCCGGAGCTTGGTGAGTTGAGGTGCATAAGTTTGCTGCTCTTAGCAGTTAATCATAGAGGTAACGGGTGGCCGTTGCTAAGCCGGTGAGGGCGGTAACCCGGCAAAGGATTTTCTCCAGCAGGGGCAGTATTCCGGCAATAAAACCACGTTTGGTTCCAATTTTTGGGATGGCTGTGGTGTTTTGCATGAGGGAAATCAACTTCTTTTCTCTCCTGGATTGATACCCCACCAAGTTCCATGTTGGGACCATCAGAGAACTCCATGCGGCGGTTTAAATGGAAAAAATCCCGAAAAAGCTCCACAGATGGTTCTTCTTGAAGGTAAACTTCATAGAACACTTGAAAGTTGCATATATTGGACACGGAATTCAGTCCAATATCTTGTGGATGGAGTTGAAAGCTCGCAAGGACATCCTGGAAATTTTTTGATCCGGGCGGGCTGAATCCCCGGTCTAAGTGTTGCATAAATACAATCGCCTCTCCATCTTGAGGTTCAGAAGGGCACTCAGAGCCCGGGACCCGCCAATGAAGGACCCTTTTTGAAGCTAAAGCGCCAGTGGTAACGTATCCATTAATTTGCGTTTCCGTGATCCGGGACGGAACCCAGTTGTAAGTAGAGAATTGTTTGGTCATCTCGGAAAGCAGACTGTAAAGGAAAAACGAAGGCCGGTTTATGTATGACGGTTTGAATGTACTAATCAGTGACAAACCGGAAATTATTCTTCAAGTCAAGATGGCGGTTTACGTGAGGGCTAATGGCATATGGCGGATTGTCAACTACTAAAAGTTAAACCGCCCTTAGATGGAAGAGCCAGAGTTGAAAATCTGCTAAGTGTTGACAGAAATAGGTTTCACAATCTGATGCTATAAATTTGGATCTACCGCGCTGCAGTAAGAAAGTTATTTTGAGCCCTAAAAATAGCGATGACAAAACATTATAAGTCCAGAAGGGAACTGTCAAAGCAGGCGGAGATACTACGGCAAGGTGAACTAAAGTCGCAGCTTTGGCCGCAGGAGAAGGATAACAAGTTCATCTAGTTTCGGCAATAAGCGAAAAGGGCAGCAAGAAAATATGAATGCTTATGAACATGGATGAACACGGAAAACCAAAAAACAGATTTAGGGTTCAGAGGGAGAAGCTTAACAGATGCGCAGGGATAGCAGAGGAAAGCCGCAGATTTCTGGTACAATCAGGTTGATGCAGCAGCCTCTGTCGATGCAGATTCGAAGGTCGACGGCGGCGGCGGCGCTTGGGTTCTTCGGGTCACGAGGAGGAAGACGAGAAGAAAGGGGATAAAATGGAAGGGCCCTTCGGGCTTATTTATAACGAGGCAAGAAGATAAGTGACAGACGCGAGAATTGAGGAGTCCAAAGCGGCAAGGGGCGCCGCTGTCGCCTCGATTTTCAGGATACCATTAATAAAGGGAATCTTTTTAAATCTTTTTTATACAGAGATGATGTCATGATGATCTGTTGCTGTGTCCAGAGGATAACGTCACGGCGGTTTAACAAAGTTTATAAAAAGAAGACATCATGGCGGTTTATGAGAAATGAAGGAAGATGTTCACAGGAATTTTCTAAGTACTGAAGACTGACATGAACAGGTTCAAATCAATCTGGGGCCTAATGTTGGGGATATAACTATTGAGTATAAACTGCCCAGGAGGGGCCGGTTCACGCTGCACTATATTGAAGCCCATGAAGACCCAGAAGATGGCACTTTACTATGAAGCTTAGAGGCCCGGAGCCAAAAGGTGGATTAGGGGCCATAATGGTAAACCGCCATAATCATATAGCTTGTATTGTAAGATAGGAGAGGAGAGACCGAGCCGGACACTTGTATGAGCCGGCCTCGGAGCTCTGTAAACCGTCCAGGCGTCAACCCGTGTATATAAGGGGACGACCCGGCGGCGGTTCAAGGATAAGAAACAACAACTCGAGAGCCAGGCATAGCGTGTTTAGCTCCCTGGTTATCGAGACCCCAATAATCCCATCACAACTAGACGTAGGCCTTTACCTTCATCGAAGGGGCCGAACTAGTATAAAAACCCTCGTGTCCTTTGTCCGATTTAACCCCTTTAAGCTAACCCGTCGCGATGGCTCCACCACTAAGTCCTTTCACGAGGACATCTGACGTGATATTTCCACGACAAAACCTGTCAACCGCCGGTGACTACCAGGGGCAACTCTGGATTTGTCCTACCGGAATTTTGGACAATCCGATCGTGGCCTGAGATGAGATACATGCGGCTACTATCAAGGTGTCGGCACGTCGGGAGGTCTTGCTGGACTTGTTTTACCATTGTCGAAATGTCTTGTGCACCGGGATCTCGAGTTTGATCGGATGTCCCGAGATGGAGGATTGTCTGCGCGGATCGTGAGCTTGTCATGGGCTAAGTTGGGACACCCCTACAGGGTTTAAACTTTCGAGAGTCATGCCCGCAGTTATGTGGCGGATGGGAGTTTTTTATATCCGGTTCTAAAGAACTTGACACCAGATTCGATTAAAAATACACCACCCTCATGTGTAACCGTGACTGTCTCTTTTCAAGTGAGTCGAGAAGAGAACACCGTGGGGTTATGTTTGAACGTAAGTAGTTCAGGATCACTTATTGATCATTACTAGTTTGTGACCGTATGCGTAGCTTCTCATCTTATTCTTGTACTCATAAGTTAGCCACCATATAATACTTAGTCGCTTGCTGCAACCTCACCACTTATCCATTCCTTACCCATTAAGCTTTGCTAGTCTTGATACCCATGGTAATGGGATTGCGGAGTCCTCGTGGCTCATAGTTTACTACAACAACAGTTGCAGGTGCAGGTAATGTGATGTTCATGACGTGAGAGCGATGTTTGCTTATTCTGGAGTTCTTCTTCTGCTTCTTCTTTGTTCAGTGGATAGGTTCCGGGTCGGTAGCCCGGGCTAGTAGGGTGGATGTTGTTTGAATTTCCGTTTGTGTTTCATCCGTAGTCGGATGTTGCTCTTATGTATGATGTTGCTGTATTCATGTGGCATTTGTATGCCTTTTGTATGTATCCCCATCTATTATGTAATGGTATAATGTAATGATATCCACCTTGCAAAGCGTCTTCAATATGCGCTTCTATCCTTCTTGGGACCTACGAGTTCCTCTCGGATAGGGTCGCATATTGGGTGTGACAAGTTGGTACCAAAGCCTCGACCGACCATAGGAGCCCCGTTGATTGATCATAGTTTGGCCGTAGTGGAGTCTAGAAGAAAACTATTTTGGAATCTAGTAATATTAGAGAGTAGGAATTATTTTTACTCCTCAGCCCCTTCGTCGCTCTAGTGAGGAATCTTGACATAGGTGTTTTGATTCTTCACGCAGTCAGTTTTTCGATAGTTGCAATGTGAGATCCTTTCATCCGGTGCATTTCTCGTCAAGTTGATTCGATCCTCTTCGTATTTGCCAAGATCAATCCTCAGTTCTTTCTCGGACGGGGAATCAATGTCGTCCTTAGTTGTCTTCTTTTTCCCACCCGCCCACCCCTTTTTCTTCTCGGAGTCAGAGTCCTTAATCGAGTATCCATCCTACTTGTGCGAAGCCATAGGATCCTTTCTCAACTATTTCAACAGTTGCTTTTCTCTTCAAGTTATTCGTCGGTTCCCCCTTCCAAGTTGCCTTTGTTTTTCCCGCCCTCCCATCCCTTTTCTTCCCGGAGGATGAGTCTCTATTCAAGCATCAATTTCATTCATGTGGAGCCTCTTCAATCTTTCCTCAATTGTCTCAACCAGTGAATTCTCATCAATTTCATCATTGATTCGTCTTGTTTTCTTTTCTGGTGGACTCAACTCAAGTTTTTTCAGGTTGATCATTTTCTTTTCCTTGGCTCAATTGCTTCCCCTTTCTCGTTCGCCTCTCACCATTTAATCGTCCCGGAGTGCTGGAGACATCTCAGGAGATTCGTCTATGTTCCAATTAACTCAAGGTTGTCACCTCATTCAAGTCTTTCAATCATTCCGGTGCATCATTTCTCATTCTACAATCCTTTTTCAACGGTGTTTTCTCTTCAGTGGGCCCTAACCCACACGTATTTTCCCAGGATCTTACCTGGCTCTTCTAATTATTCTGGAGTTATTCCCCAATTCTTTTCAAAGTGTGACATAAAAATGAATTCAATAGTCAGATGCCTTCTTCAATGTCGCTTTCAAATCATTTTCATCTTTCGCTCAAGCTTTACTCCTTTCATTCTTCCGGAGTGTCTCAACAATTTTGGTGGTGTTTTTCGTCGTCATTCTCTACATATGAAGACCAAAAGAGATTTTTTTTTCCATCCTTCTCACTAAGATTCATGGTTCTAGCTTCCTGCCATCCTCATAATTGTTTCCGATTTTGAGAATTATTTCATACTCATCTGCAGTATTTCAGAAGTTGCTTTCCTTTCTAGATCATCAAGAGGCCATTATTCCAGAAAGATCTCTTTGTTCTGAGTTTTCAACTTCGTTCTCTAATTGTTTAGACTTCATGCCTCTTTGTTCGTCTCCATATTCTTCTAGTGCTTCATTCAAGTAGTCTTTAGTCAACTCGTGATCTCTTCGTTCTTTTGCATCTAAATCCCCTCAAGCTTATTTGTTCTTCTAATTCTTCCAGGCGATTCATTCTCTCTTCTTCATTCTTTTTCAAATTCTTGTGATGCTTCATTCAAGATTCCTTTTCCTTTGTTATCATATCAATCCATTCGTTCTTTCCAATCATACCGGTGGTTCAGGAAGAGCTTCGCAAGTTTTGCGCTATCTCTTCTAATCCTTTGCAACGCGAATAAGTAGTATGCAAATCCATTGCTTCCCATAAATTTAATTGGTGGAGGATAAGAATAACATAATTCTTATTCTTCTTTCATCAAGTTGATTAATCCCTTCCTTCGGAGTTTGCTCATGATGAATAATCTATCGGTTCTAAGTTGTTCATCTTTTTTCTTTTCCGGAGTTCCAAGTTTTTCTTGGTTGTCTTGTTGTGAAGCTCCATCTAAATAATTGCAAGGCTTTAATCTTATTCTTTTCATCCTTCAACTCTATGTTATCATCCTTTTGTTACCAGAGTTCTTCATGGTGGTTCTTCAGGATTCAGTTCATTCTTCGAGTCTGTCATGATTCTTGTTGGAGGAGTTCAAGTATCTTTTCTTCTTGCGTCTCAAAGTGCAATTAATTCTCCATATTCTTTTGAAGTGGAGTTTTGCATTTCTTCGTTCTTCTCAGATATTCAAGCATTTGGTTGTGGCATAATTTCACCTCAAGTTTTGAGATGTTTTTTCATAAGTCCACAACAAGCTTATTCTTTTGTTGGTGTTGTTCTCACCAACTCCATTAAATCCTTCCTTCTAAGGATGCTATCAAATTCATTCATGGTGGAAGTTGTTCTTCTCTTATCTGTTCTTTCATTCCACTATTTCAATTCTTCCGGAGGCATTGTGTTGTTCATCTCGTCAAGCGTCATCCCATCTTGTGAAGTTCATGTTCTATTCCTTCAATTTTCAGCCGAAGTGTTGCCCAAATTATTTCGTTCTTAATCCTTTTCTACCTTCTCTAACCAGAGTGGTTTCAGACCCTATCTTATCATCTAGCTTTGGATTCTCATCATATTCGTTGTTCCTCTTTTCTACCGAGTGCTCCTGACTTTGTTCATCTTCTCTCTTGAGCTCTTGTTTCACCTCATCCTATTTGCCTTCCGTCTCGTTCCTAAGATCTCGGGACGAGATCTTCTGTTAGTGGAGGAGAGTTGTAATGCCCCGAGATCGATGCGCCAGATGTCTTCCAATTATTCACCGCCATTGCCATGTCATTCGCTTGCATGTTGCATTTTGTCATGTCATCATGTGCATTTCATCTGCATGTTTTTCAAAACTTGCATCCGTCCGGGTCTCCTAGTTCTCTCTGTTGTCCGTTTTGAGCCCAACCACACTCGCACGCACCCGCCGCATGTAAGTGCATCTAGTGCCCCTTAGTGATTTTGGTGTATTGAAGACTTATAGGTTAAGAGACTGATGCATTTGTGAGTGTACACAGGTCTATAAGTCTATGAGGAGTTTGATATTTACAGAGAAAGTCGACCCCTAAAAATGAAGTTCTTCAACTGAAGACTTTGGATTTCTAAAGACTTTCTGAAGACTTTGAAAGTGAAGAAATTGGTGTGACCTTGAAGACTTGATATTCATTCGAGGAACATCAAGCATGAAGACTTTTGTTTTCATAGTTTCATTTTCTCTTTCTTGAGTCATAGGAAACACCGTACTGTTAAAGGGGGTCGAGGAAATACTAAGGAAAAATTTCCATGTGATGCTCAACTCAAATCCTACACCTACCAATCCCTTCGAGTGAAGCCATTGGAAATCTCGCACAGTTCAGCCATATTCTTCAGTGACAGAGACAAAGTCCTTCTGGTCTCTGAGGAATTTGTTCTAACTGAAGAGTTAGGAATTCGCCAGTGCAGATTACCTACCAAGTGAGGAACATGATAGCCCTGAGGAATTCAAACCTCAAATATTCCGACCGTTGTTGTGCTACGCGCCAGCTGTCCCAAAATATCTACCCACCTAACGGTCATATCATACAAGGGCATTTATGTCTTATCATGTCGGGCTGCTCCCTAGGCTATAAATAGCCGCCCCCGACAACCACTAGTTGGTTGGCTGCTCCGAGAGAAACTGACACTTGTCATTTGAGAGCAACCCATCCTCCGAGGACTTTGAGTGAAAATCATCAAGTGAGGAAATCCCAAACCCAAACCTACAAAACCCCAAGTGATTGAGCATCACTGAAGAGATTGATCATGCGTGGATCCGATGCTTGTTTCCTTTGAAGGTTGTGCTTCTTCCAGACAGTTAGGCGTCAAGGTCTAGAGCATCCAAGAGGAATTGTGGATTGCCGAGTGACTGAGTTTGTGAAGCTTCGGAAGTCACCTGAAGACTTACCACGAGTGATTGGCCGAGGTCTGTGTGACTTTAGCTCAAGGAGAACACGGTGAGGACTGTGTGTCCTCGAGTTTAAATACTCAGCCGCTCCAACCAGATGTACAACTGAGACAGCAGTTGGAACTGGTCTACCAAATCATTGTCTTCACCGAGCTTACTGGTTCTATCATCTCAACTCTTTAAATTCCTCATGTATGTTGTTGTGTGCTTGTTCATATATGTTTGAAGACTTTGACTGAAGACTTTCTCATTTCCTTAGTTTTATTTCTTTAGTCTGTTCGTCTTCTCCCTTGTGTTATCCTGTGTTTAGGCTATCTGTACTCCTTGCTTGTCTTCATTTCATCATGATGACTATGCTTGTGTTCTGTTGTGTTCCTTTTGAGTAATTATTCCGCTGCAAGTAGTTCTTCATTTAGGAATTTCCTCACCAGCAAATTCCTCAGTGAAGAATTCATAAAAATCGTCTATTCACCCCCCCCCTCTAGTCGATATAACGCACTTTCAATTGGTATTAGAGCAAGGTACTCCCTTGTTCTGTGTGATTTTGGTTTAACCACCTGGAGTTCTAGTTCTGTCGACCACAGGTATGATCAAGGTCTCTGCTGGGTGTCCTACCTTCGATGGCACGGACTACCCCTACTGGAAGAATAAGATGTGAATGCATCTTGAAGCAATTGACAACGATCTCTGGTATGTTGTGGAAAATGGTGTTCCCTTAGTCACACCTTCCCCGAATGCTGCTGATGTGAAGAGATTCAAGCAACTTGATTCTCAAGCAAAGAATATCATATGTGGCCATTTGAGTAAAGGGCAGTATGGTAGAGTGACTGCTTTGGAAACCGCTAAGCTTATCTGGGATAGGCTCTCCAAAGTAAACGAAGGAGTCTCTACTCAACATGACTCTCGTGTTGACCATGAGGTGGTGAAGAAATTGCTGAGATTGCTCGATTCTTCATTTGACACTCTGGCACTGATGATTCAAGAGCGTGGTGATTACAAGTCACTTGATCCCGCTGATATCCTCGAGAGGCTAAACACTCATGAGTTCCAGCTTGCTGAGAAGAGAGATCCCTATGGTCCGAGCTATGGCAAACCACATGCTCTGAAGGCCAAGGCAGTCTCTGAGTCTGAGGAAGAAGACTCTACCAGCAGCCTTGGTGATCCTGAAGAAAGCCAGGAACTAGCACTGCTCGTGAAGAAATTTCAGAAGTTCTCAAGACGTGATCGCTTTGGAAAATCCTCAAGGAGCAACGATTCCTCATCCAATGACTACAAGAAAAGGTTGTGCCACAAATGCAAGAAGCCTGGTCACTACATCCAAGATTGTCCTCAGTGGGACAAGGAACTGAAGAAGAAGAAATACAAGGATTACAGTTATGATGACGCCAAGAAGAAGAAGAAATCTTCGAAGTCTTCATCATCAAAATGCTCAAAGTCTTCATCTCACAAGAAGAGCAGCTCCAAGAAGGCTCGGGCATTCAATGGCAAGGAAATGGATTCGGATGCTGAATCTGAGGATCATGGGGAAGAGGAGGCATCCGAGGAGTCTGAGTCTGGTGTCGCAAGTCTAGCTCTTGTTACTGCATTTTTCAGCAAGTCTATCTTCAACACTGAAGAAAATGGCAACACCAGCAATGCCGACGAAGGCAATGATGACTACGCTCCCACCTATTGCTTCATGGCAAAGGGTGCCAAGGTAACTAAATACCCCTCCTCTGAATCAAGTGAGGATGAATCTGATGAAAATCTTAAGCCTAGCTATTCTAAACTTGCTAAGATTGCTATGAAACAAAAAAAGGCTATTGAGAAACTTCAAAACATGCTTGATAAAAGTGATGATATGTTGGGTGATGAAATGGACCGCACTAAAGACTTAACTGAAAATCTTCAGATACTTCAGTCTAAGTTTGACAACCTTGAAAGTCATCATAAAACTCTCTTATCTGATCATGAGAAGCTTTCTTATGAATTTCTTCAAAGAAATCAAGATCTTGAGAAGCTAAGAGTGAGTTATGAAGATCTTCAGAAGGAGCGCGATTCATTACTTGCTCAACAAATCAGCGCTACCCAGGAAGAATTTGTTCCTCCTTGTCTAAAGTGCATTGAACGTGAATCTCCTAATTCTTCACCTAAATGTTCAAATGCTTCAAATGTTACAAATTCTTCACTTGTCTCTGCTATCACTAATTCCTCATCTGAGGATATTGCTAGTACTACTAATGATGCAGGGCTGAAGGAATTGTACACGACAGGCATGTACAAAAGCCTCAAAGGACATCAGATTCTATGTGATGTGCTCAAAAAGCAGATCCTCAACAGAAACCCTAGGAAAGAGGGTATTGCCTTTGAGAGGAAACTCAATGCTGATGGAACATATTGGAAGTCTGAGCAGTACCCCAAAACCTCACGGGTTGCTGCAAAGGGACCTCCAGTTGATCCATCCAACTTATCTGGCTTTACATGTGAATCTCCTCATTCTTCTGATGAGTCATTTGACTCTAACTATAAACTGTTCAAAAATCAGAATGGTGAAGTATTTGCTAGATATATTGGGACTAACTGCAGGAACGGGTCTCCTATGAAGAAAATCTGGGTTCCCAAAAGTTATCTTGAAAGTCTTTAGGTGAATGTCCTCAAGACACCACCTATGAAGAATAGGAACCCCAGATCCAATTCTTCATATGGACCTAATTCTTCACATGGATCAAATTCCTAAAGTGGATCAAAGTCCTCATATGATCATCGTCATGCTAACCCTTCTGTTTCGCAGGGTAGAGCTAAGCGCTATGAATATGCGCATTATTCTTCAAATCATTATGTTCATAAGTCCTCGAAGAATTTCTCTGCTTATTCATATGCTTATCCTAACCACTCTTATGTGAAACGAAACGGACTAGCTTCTATGCCACCTTTCTCATATGGTGCTCACAGAGTGATGAACTCTTTGCCACCCCTTAAGATGTGAGTGGTGAAGAAAAAGAACTAATCTCTTATGCAGGGTCAGGTCTCCAGACGTGCTCAAAACGTCTAAAGAATTTGCTGGAGACCTGAACAGTGCCTGAAAGGACACAGGCTAATCATGAGGAAATGAATTATCATTTCTCACGTCCTCATACTGTTCTATCTGTGCTATTGCTTGACGAAATTGAACTGATGATATTGATGTCATATTCTTCACTGATGAAGTATATGAGTTCGCAAGCTGCACTAATTCATCTGCAGGATGATCAGCCCAAAGCAAACGAGTGGGTCCTCGATAGTGGATGTACAAACCACATGACGGGTGCAAGAATCTATTGATGGATGCTCCTTTATCACCGTCACATCTGAAGCATATCATCTTCGCTGACAAAGGCAAAAGTTAGGTATTGGGTCTAGGTAAGGTTGCGATCTCAAAGGATCGACACATGGAAAAAGTCATGCTTGTTGAGTCCTTAGGATACAACCTCATGTCTGTCTCAATGCTTTGTGATCTCGATATGGTTGTTGTCTTTGGAAGATATTGTTGTGTTGTGATCATGGAAGCTGACCATTCCAAACTCTTTGAAGGCTTTAGGAGAGGATATATGTATATTGTTGATTTCTCTACAGGACCACAACCAGCCGTGTGCTTACTTGCAAAAGCTTCAGAAGGCTGGCTATGGCATCGACAACTTGGTCATGCTAGCATGAGGAATCTGAACACGCTTGTGAATAAGAAGCATGTCATTAGCATTGAGAATGTCAAATTCCTCAAGGATCACTTATGTGGAGCTTGTGAAGCTGGAAAGATGACAAAGGCCAAGCATCCAACGAAGACTATCATGACCACCACTCGACCATTTGAATTGCTTCACATGGATCTTTTCGGTCCTAATCATTATTTTGCTGTTTCAAATGATGCATCTCTATATGGCTTTGTTATTGTTGATGACTATTCTCGTTACACATGGGTACAAATTGTAACTTACAAACATGAAGTGCAGGAAATCTTCAAACGATTTTCCTCGAGGGCTTCAACCAACTTTGGTGTGAACATCAAGCACATCAGAACTGACAATTGGACCGAGTTCAAGAATTCCGGTCTTGATGGCTATCTTGATGAACTTGGTATTACTAATGAGTTATCTGCTCCATATACTCCTCAGCAGAATGGCGTCGTCGAGCGCAAGAACAGAACCCTCACTGAAATGGCTCGCACTATGCTTGATGAATACAAGACGCATCGTCGTTTCTGGATTGAGGCACTTGATACTGCGTGCCACATCATCAATCTGGTATATCTTCACAAATTCTTCAAGAAAACTACTTATGAACTCCTCACTGACAAAAAGCCAAATGTGAGTTATTTTAAAGTCTTCGGTGCAGAATGTTGGATTAGAGATCCTCATCACACATCTAAATTCTCACAGAAAGCACATGAAGGTTTTATGCTTGGTTATGGAAAGGACTCGCACACCTACAGAGTCTTCAACAATGTTCTTCACAAAGTTGTTGAAACTATAGATGTGCGGTTCGATGAAATTAATGGCTCACAAAGAGAGCACCTACCTTCTGTGATAGATGAACCAACACCTGAAGATTCTATCAAGTTCAAGGCTACTGAGGATGTCATTCCTACCGAAGAAACTGTTGAAGAATTCATTCGTGATCGTGATGATTACCGAGCTGGCGCACCTGAAGAAAATGCTCCTAAAGGGAATGCTGGTCAAATTCCTCGAAGACAACCCACTCATACTCGCATCGCTAATGAAGTGCAAATTGAGAAGATCATTGATGACATTGAAGCACCAGGTCATCTCACTTGCTCAAAATCTTCACATCTATCTAACTTTTGTGGGCACTTTGCTTTTGTCTCGATCGTAGAGCCCACTAAGGTAGATGAAGCATTTCTGGAGCCTGAGTGGATTCAGGCTATGCAAGAAGAATTACATCAGTTTGAGCTCAACAATGTCTGGGAACTGGTCAAACGTCCAGATCCTCGCAAGCACAACGTCATTGGCACAAAGTGGATCTACCGCAACAAGCAAGATGAAAATGGCCTTGTGGTGAGGAATAAGGCACGGCTTGTAGCTCAAGGCTACACATAGGTTGAAGGAATTGATTTTGATGAAACTTTTGCACCTGTTGCTAGACTTGAGGCTATTCGCATATTACTTGCTTACACTAACCATCATAATATTATCTTACAACAAATGGATGTGAAAAGTGCATTCCTCAATGATAAGATTGAGGAAGAAGTATATGTTGCTCGGCCCCCAGGTTTTGAAGATCCAAAGAATCCTGACAAAGTCTTCAGACTCAACAAGGCCCTGTATGGCCTCAAGCAAGCCCCTTGGGCGTGGTATGACACTTTGAAGGAATTATTCATAAAGAATGGCTTCAAACCCGGTTCACTCAACCCAACTCTTTTCACTAAGATGGTGAACTGTTTGTGTGCCAAATATATGTTGATGATATTATCTTTGGTTGTACTGACCAACGTTATAGTGATGAATTTTCCTATATGATGAGTGAAGAATATCAAATGTCTATGATGGGAGAGTTGAAATTCTTTTTAGCTCTTCAAATTCGTCAACAACGCAATGGTATATTCGTATCGCAGGAGAAATACCTCAAAGAAGTATTGAGGAAATTCGGCATGCAAGATTGCAAAGGGGTCAAAATTCCAATGCCCACAAATGGCCATCTATGCACTGATGAAAATGGTAAAGACTTCGATCAAAAGGTATACCGCTCCATGATTGGATCTTTATTGTACCTATGTGCATCTAGGCCAGATATTATGCTTAGTGTTTGCATGTGTGCCCGATTTCAAGCTACACCGAAGGAATCACACCATAAGGCTGTGAAGCATATTCTTCGATATCTAGCTCACACTCCAACACTTGGATTATGTTATTCCAAGGTCTCTTCATTTGATCTCATTGGATATTCCGACTCTGACTATGCTGGCGATCGCATGGACCACAAGTCAACATCAGGCACTTGCCATTTCCTCGGACGATCTTTGGTCTGTTGGTCCTCAAAGAAACAAAATTGCGTATCTCTCTCCATGCAGAAGTTGAGTACATTGCTGTTGGATCATGTTGTGCTCAATTATTATGGATGAAGCAAACTCTCAAGGACAATGGAATCAACGTGAAGAATGTGCCTCTCTACTGCGACAATGAGAGTGCTATCAAAATTTCTCATAACCCAGTTCAGCACTCGAAGACAAAGCACATCCAGATTCGTCATCATTTTCTTCGTGATCATGTGTTGAAGGGCGATATCTCCATCGACCACGCTAGCACTGAAGATCAGCTGACCGATATCTTCACTAAGCCCTTGGATGAGAAGAGATTTAGCAAGTTGCGGTGTGAGCTAAATATCCTAGAATCTTCAAATGTTCTCTGAAATGGACACTCATCCTGAAACTTATGCTGACTTGATGACTTAGATGCGCAACACACGAAGTAACGTTTTTCTTCAATCAATGAAGACTAACCCTCTAAGTGTGAAGAAATTAATGAAGAAATTGACTCTCAGAGCCCTAGGACAATTGTATGCGATGTCTGAAGCCAACTTTCTTATAAGGTGGGTTACGCCACCACAAAAGTTGAAAATTTTCAAATTTGAGTTTTTCCTCAGTTTTTGAAATTCCTCAGTTTTTTTTCAAATTCTTCAACTTGCAATGTCTTCACTATTTCCGTCATCTGTCTTTAGTTGAATATATATATATATATATATATATATATATATATATATATATATATATATATATATATATATATGAGTTTATGTCCTCTACAACATTCACTTATTGCTAATTCTTCAAGTTGACTTTTTTCGCTAAGTGAATGTGATCGGACCCTTCACCCTCTATGCTAAACTCAACCCAGTCTATTCACAAATTCTTCATGTGCGTTCAGATTTGAAACTCGTTCAAAATCTACACTGTGTCCTTGACAGCTGAAGAAATTGCGAACGGTAACTTAAAACTTATCTTATCTAAATTTATGGCTTTGCCGCTCAAACCGTTCCGCTTCTCACGACAAATACTTATCTATTCACCCACGATCCTACACGATCGCCACCTCATAGTACGTGGGTGACACATGTCACGTGAATGAGAAAATCCAGGGGCACGTTCATCCAAAATCCTCGGGCGCATAGTTTTTCACTGCCGCTATAAATACCCATGTCTTCTCCTCACTTCACTTTTACTCTGCTCGACCTCTCTCTCCCGCTCGAGCTTCCTAAACCCTAGCGCCGCTGCTACTTCATCGTCGCCGGTGAGGAAGAGCTTCACTGCCTCGACCTCGTCACCATCGTAATCGCACCGGTTGCGGATTTCTTCACTCCGCCGCCGCCGTAGCCGTCTTCTTCTACCGAGTTAGGGCGTGGAAGATCTGAACGGACGAACTTCACTTCAACACTTCTCAGTTCATCGTGTTCTTCACTTTGGGTAATTAAAAGTTACTTTTATTGCCCGCTTTGATTCATGTGTTTATCCTAAAAATCTTCAAAGGTGTTTATTCTTAAAATCTTCACACACTAAACACCTCACATGTTATCTGTTCTTGATTCGTTTCTCTAAGCAATGATTTTCTTCAAGATTCCTCAATTGTGTGGATTTTCAAATCTGTACAACTCTGGAACCTAAGATAAAGAACGCTTAGTGAATTTTTTCAAGACTCATCGGTCAAATTCCTCAAACATATTCCTTTTTAAAAAAATTCTGAGAACGCATATGACCTCTCCAAATTCCTCACAACTATACTCTATTCACAGGTACAAATGTCCGCTGCTGAATCACTAGGTTCTCATCAACTTAACTCATTTGTAGCTTTCCTCGAAGAAAAGTTGCATACGTCTTCAGAAACCTCAATTGTTAATCCTCAGCTGAAGAAAATGGCTGACAAGAAGCCACAGAAGGGAGGAAAAAGGCCTGAGGTCAACACAGCGTTTGAAATCCCTGAGGATATCTATGCTGGATATTGCACTCCAGATGAGGTCAAGTTTGGCAAGGAGGACAAGAATCGGTGCAAAGTGTGCATACAGCATATTGAACGGAGATGGGCACGAGAATGGAGGGAGTACAGGTATGTTACTCCCAAGTACATGAAGAAATTCGCGCTCAACCCTCCATGCTCAAGACCTCCACTGAGGCCTGGCCAACTGGCAGATCCCACCAGCCTCAAGCGCGGTGAGGACTATGCTACTGAATGGGCTAGGCGCCAGGCCAAACTAGCCAAGCAAGCAAAAGAAGCAGTGAGGAAATTCAATGAAGATTCTGTTGTTGCTGCTAACACTGCTGAGGCCTCTAGTAGTAAGCCCAGGAAGGCTATGCCAAAGAAGCCTGCTCACAAGTCCAGTGCTTCTTCTTCAATGCCCTCACGGCCAAGTTCCTCAGCAATGCCCTCATGGCCAGCATCTTCAATTCCCTCATGGCAAATTCCTCAGTCTGCTCCTCCTCCAGAGTCCTCAGTACCTCCGATAAAGTCTTCGGCTGCTCCTACAAAATTTTAGGCACTTGTGCATCTTGCCACGTGCCAAAGGACTCAAGGCTTCTCTATTGCCTCAGGAGCATCTACAAGCTCCTCAGCTGCTCCACCTTCCTCAGCTGGTCCCTCACTGCTGAAGAAAAAGGCCACTGCTGGATGAGGTATTCGACCAAGTCCTCACAAGAAGCAAGTCGCTTTCCAAGTGCCCTCTGATGATGATGAGGCGGATGATGATGAACTTGCTGAAATCATCAGAGACAGGCAAGCCAGGGCCGCTAGAGCTAAAGGCAGCAATGTGCCACTGCTATTGGATCCAAAGTTGATCCTCAACTTCATTGACTTATGGCACAAGGACCCTAACACGCCTCTGCCGAAGTTGAACCTCACTCCTGGTCAAAGCCATGTTCTCACTCACTTCATTGAGGAAGAGAAATGGAAATATGAAGAAGGTCGAAGGCTAAAGAAAGCGCAATACAAGAAACAGCGTTTCCTCAAGGACAATGTCCTCACTCTCACTCCAGAACAACTCATTGTTGTACAAGCTGAAATCAAGCAACTAAGTGATGATTTCAATCGGTATCATGTTGATTGGAAGGGAGCAAAGGTTCGTTTAGTCAACTTGACGAAGACTTTCACTTCAACTGCCACTGCTCCGGTGCAGGATGGAATTCCTCAAGCTGAAGAATCTGCTCAGCCCACTGAGGAACATGCCAGCACTGCTGATGTCAGTATGGCTGCTGAAGAAAGTGAGAATACCAGGGCTAATGACTCCATTCCAGCCGCTGATGATATTGCCAGGGCATCCACTAGTGATGCGCCTGAAGAACATGATCATGCCAGGGCATCCACTAGTGATGCGCCTGAGGAAAGAGAACAAGCCAGGGCAACTGCAACAGTTGCGCCTGAAGAAAATGCACCTCCTGCGCCTACACCAACTCCTATCCTTCCATCTGTTCTTGATGTGAAGAAGACCAAGGCTGCAGAACGTGCAGCGATGAAGAAAAGGAAGGCATCAGCTTCATCAAATTCTTCAGCTCCGAAGAAGATGAAGACGATGATCAGTTCAATTGACAATCCAATTGATGTCGTTCCTGTCTCCTCAATGCCATCAAAGGACCTTGTTCCTTATGGTGAAGAATATGAGATTCTCGAGGAATCTGATGAAGAAACTCCATCTGCTGCTTCGACAGAGCAGTTGGACAAAGAAATTGAAGTGGATGTGATCCCTTCAACCCCTGTCATTTCCTCACCTATGCCCCAGTTCACTGCTGAAGAGGCAGGTGTTGAAGAAATTGATGATGAGGATGTGGACATTGGATGTACCACACATGTGTTCAATGATGAATTTTGGGACAGTCAGCATCCAAACTCACCAATGTTCACTCCTCTCCAAGTTGTTCCTCAGTCCCCAGCCACTACTGAAGTCCAAGTGGGATCTGATGAACCTCGTGCAACTCCGTCCGCCAATGAGGAAATTCCAGCCACTAGCGCTGATGAAAATCAAAATGAAGAAGAAATGGCTCAGGCTGCAGATGCAGAAGAAACTGAAATTCCTCAGCATGAGGAACCTGAGATTGCGATTCCTGAGGTGATACTGCAAATCACTAACACTCTCAACCGAAACCAAAGAATCCCTTCTCCAAGAAGCCAAAATTCAAGGCTGATGATTTCTTCGGCGAGCACGTCTTCTTCACGGAATTCAACCCGTATGATAATGCTTGTCTTAGAAGGAAGCGCTTCTGGACTGCCAGCCAAGCTAACTTCTATTCCTTAGTTCTTTTTGACAAGGACAAAATCTTCGATCATGAGCACATTCCTCATGTGGACATGGAATCCATGCCATGCTTCACGCCGGTTCTTAGTCTGCTTCACGATGCAGGCTTGCTGAATTTCTGCACTGACATTGTTGACTGGAATGAAGAGCTAATTCTTCAGTTCTATGCAACTTTGCACATCACAGGCAACGCAGCTGACATTAACTCTTGGGTGTTGGACTGGATGACTGAGAACACTCACTACAAGGCACCAGCCACTGAATTGATTCGTGCCTTGCCAATCAGTCCTCCACCAGAAGGCGCTTGTTGTTTGTATGATGAACCTGAACTTACTGATCATTATATGCAAGCACTCATGAAGCCGCTGAAGCCAGGACAAATTCACAGGACCAAATTCCTCATGAAGGAATTGCTCTATGTGCCAAGAACCATATACCGCATCCTGACGAAGACTATCAGCCCAATCAAAGGACATGATTCTTCAGATGAAGAAATTCTGGGGATGATGAAGAATATGCTCTTCAACATCATGCATGGTATTCCTATCAATTACCATGATTTCTTCATGAGGACTCTTGCAAATGTTGCACTCTCGCCATTTGAGCTGAAGCCTTATGCACCATGGATCATGAGATTCCTCAGAGCAAGAACTTCACTCAACTACAAGGCTGATAATCTTAACCATGGCAGCTACTTGCCCCCAATTGATGTCCTCAAGCAGACCATTTCCTCATCTGATGAGAAGGGCAAGTCACCAGTTGTGATCGATGAAGGCACTCGTCCATTGGATGGTCAATTCTGCAAAGCTGCATCCTATTCCACCAATGATGACTCTGCCACACATGATTCTGCTGCCAATGCTCCAAAGTCAAGTCCTCAAGCTACTGCTCCTCGTGTGATGACTGACCGTGAACTGCTCATAAGTCTTCACCAGAAGGTCGATCAGAATCACAAATGGGTTAAGCGTCAGTTTGGCTCTATTCTTCACAACATGACTTCCACACATAATGCAGTGAATAAAAACCACTACTACCTCCATGAAGTGTTTGATCGCACCTGGGCTATAATTCACATCTATATGGCGAAGAAGATCTGAAACAAATGGGCTTCAAGGAAGACTTTGACTGGTCTGCACCTCCACCGAAGAAATTCAAGAAGGTCAAGGTTCCTTCCTTGGTGGCCAGCTCATATTCTTCATCACACACCACGGACGAGAATGAAGACTTGGACGACACTGCAGTAGGCCCTACAATGACTCAAGACCCTGACAATGTTGGTCCTCCTCCATCATCATCATGAAATTCTTCAAGGGCGTTAGTCCTTAGTTTCAACCCTTTTGGTCTTCGATGACAAAGGGGGGGGAATTTGAGTTAGTCTTCAAGCGGGTCTATATATGGGCGTTTTTTTTTGCTAAGTTACAACTCCCGTTCTTCTGATGACTTTGCTGGATCGAGTTGTAATCTTAAACTCTATGGTGGCTTGATACTTTTGCTGTGTTCTTCTGCATGCTTATTCCTCATTAATGTTAATGCACGCATGTTGAATTACATCAGTCACCATATTTCACCATGCATTTCAAATTCCTCATATTATATATCAAATGCGTGTATGAATTACAAGATATAGGGGGAGATCTCCATGATTATACTCTTCAAGTGTGCATTGCTTCAAAAGCAAATTCCTCACGATGCACATCTTCAGGGGGAGTTCTTCTATATCTTGCAATCAAATTCCTCAGTATCAGTATTTACACTTCACATGTTTATCCCCGTTCAAAGCTTAACCTATATTGTCATCAATCGCCAAAAAGGGGGAGATTGTAAGTGCATCTAGTGCCCCTTAGTGATTTTGGTGTATTGAAGACTTATAGGTTAAGAGACTGAAGCGTTTGTGAGTGTCCACAGGTCTATAAGTCTATGAGGAGTTTGATATTTACAGAGAAAGTCGACCCCTAAAAATGAAGTTCTTCAACTGAAGACTTTGGATTTCTGAAGACTTCCTGAAGACTTTGAAAGTGAAGAAATTGGTGTGACCTTGAAGACTTGATATTCATTCGAGGAACATGAAGCGTGAAGACTTTCGTTTTCATAGTTTCATTTTCTCTTTCTTGAGTCATAGGAAACACCATACTGTTAAAGGGGGTCGAGGAAATACTAAGGAAAAATTTCCATGTGATGCGCAACTCAAATCCTACACCTACCAATCCCTTCGAGTGAAGCCATTGGAAATCTCGCACAGTTCAGCCATATTCTTCAGTGACAGAGACGAAGTTCTTCTGGTCTCTGAGGAATTTGTTCTGACTGAAGAGTTAGGAATTCGCTAGTGCGGATTGCCTACCAAGTGAGGAACATGATAGCCCTGAGGAATTCGAACCTCAAATATTCCGACCGTTGCTGTGCTACGCGCCAGCTGTCCCAAAATATCTACCCACCTAAAGGTCATATCATACAAGGGCATTTATGTCTTATCATGTCGGGCTGCTCCCTAGGCTATAAATAGCCGCCCCCTACAACCACTAGTTGGTTTGCTGCTCCGAGAGAAACTGACACTTGTCATTTGAGAGCAACCCATCCTCCGAGGACTTTGAGTGAAAATCATCAAGTGAGGAAATCCCAAACCCAAACCTACAAAACCCCAAGTGATTGAGCATCACTGAAGAGATTGATCCTGCGTGGATCCGATGCTTGTTTCCTTTGAAGATTGTGCTTCTTCCAAACGGTTAGGCGTCAAGGTCTAGAGCATCCAAGAGGAATTGTGGATCACCGAGTGACCGAGTTTGTGAAGGTTCGGAAGTCACCTGAAGACTTACCACGAGTGATTGGGTGAGGTCTTTGTGACTTTAGCTCAAGGAGAACACGGTGAGGACTATGTGTCCGGGACTGGATGTTCTTGAGTTTAAATACTCAGCCGCTCCAACCAGATGTACAACTGAGACAGCAGTTGGAACTGGTCTACCAAATCATTTTCTTCACCGAGCTTACTGGTTCTATTTCCTCAACTCTTTAAATTCCTCATGTATGTTGTTGTGTGCTTGTTCATATCTGTTTGAAGACTTTGACTGAAGACTTTCTCATTTCCTTAGTTTTATTTCTTTAGTCTGTTCGTCTTCTCCCTTGTGTTATCCTGTATTTAGGCTATCTGTACTCCTTGCTTGTCTTCATTTCATCATGATGACTATGCTTGTGTTCTGTTGTGTTCCTTTCTGAGTACTTATTCCGCTGCAAGTAGTTCTTCATTTAGGAATTTCCTCACCAGCAAATTCCTCAGTGAAGAATTCATAAAACTCGCCTATTCACCCCCCTCTAGTCGATATAACGCACTTTCACCGCACCTCTGAAATCTTGTTTTATGAGTGGCATTAAAATATTCTCGGAATGGGCCGAGAGTTGACGACTGGTCTTGGTATATGACCGGTAGACCGCCCAACGGTTAACCGCACTAACCGTCAGACCCCTTTCTCTTTGCAGCCCAGCACCCCTCCACAACAGTCTGCTGGCCCATATAAACCCCATCCATGCTCTTCGTCGTCGGATCACGATCATGTGGGCAAAAACTGCTATGAAAAACTCCTCTCCTAGCTCCCTCTGCCTATAAAAACGTCTCCCCCTTCCTAATCTCAGCAAAACCCTACCCCCTAGCCTTCCCTAACCTCCAGCACCGCCACACACACCTCTAAATCCGTGTCGGCCGAACCCAGAGCCGCCACTTGGCGCCACCTGAGCGGCCAGTGCAGCCGCAGCCGCCTTCCTCTTCCAACCGGCGCCCGCCATGTCACCCACGCAACCCTCCACTCCGCCATCGGCCCGCCAAGCCCGTCTGCGGCCTGCCTGGTCTAGATCTGGGGTCGTACAAGCCCACGCGCGCCGCCGTTCGCCCGCCTCCCGCTCCCTGCCCTCACGTGCGACAGACACTGCCTCGCCGAAACCCTAGCACCACGACGCCGCTCCGCTGCATCTCCACCTGCGCTCCGCCGCCTCCATTCGTCACCGCCTCCAAATCCACCCCGTGCCTTCCCCGATCTCCCTCACCCCGTCACGTGCAGCCACCCCGCGTGCTGCCTCGGACCCCATCGTCACCGGCGACCTACGCCTCCCTTGCCTCGGATCCCTCCGGCGATCGACCCCGCTGCCGCCTGGCCCTCACGCCGCCCTCGCCTGAGTCCTTCCAACTCCACCGTGCTCGGATCCGACACCGGGCCGACTGAATCTGCCGGTTCCCAGCGCCCTCGACGCCTCTGCCTCGCCTCCAGCCCCGAGCTGCTGATGCATGGGTCCCACGGGCCGACCAGATCGGGATGGCCTCGTCCAGCCCCGGTCCCAACCACCGATCCAAACGCAGCACCACCTCGTCCCCGGATCGCTTGATCCAGCTTTCCCCGAGGTGATTTTCCACTAAGTCCCCAGGATTTCAACATCATGCATGCATTTTGTGTACCTTGTAAATTTTTTATGCATATTTCTCCGTTTTACATGTATGATATGTCAAAATGTTCATCTCTTGATGCTCTACATGATGGTTGCATTTGAATTGATGTTAATATTAATATCAATCCCTTAATCATTGTTACAATATTGCTAAGTCATATAAACTGTTGTAACTTGTCATTTTGTCATTTTTATATCTTTTTGTGTGATTTTCTTTTGAGCATCATGTCAACAATGTTTTTAGGAGTATAATCATGTCATATTTGAAGTGGTGCAATCCATTTATTTTGATATGCCCTGGGGTGAGTGCATCAAGCTTGTGAAGTTGGCTACTTGTTGTTACTAGTCTGCTAGTCAGAATCTATTATATCGTGTTGCTATTTTTGCTTGATGCTACCATCAATTCCATGCATAATCTGGAGATACCTAGTTGACATGTTTTGATGTCCATGTGATGATATATCATTACATTCCATTTGATGCCTTATATAGATCTTGTAGCATAGGTTTTGTTTGCTATGAACTTGCCTAAATGATGTTCCAGTTTTCTGTTAACTTCATGATGCCATGTTGTGAGCTTGTTATCAATTGATCTATTCCTCTTTTGGAGATCCTACAATTACATGAATTGAAATATTCTATGAGCAATTTGTTCACATGCCTAGTTTGATAGTTTTAGACTTCATATGACCTTTGTTCCAAGCTTGCAAACATGCTCTATGATGTTGCTGTTTTACACTTGCCGAAACTGTTACCACATTCAAACTTGTCTTGATGGTTACCACTAATCCATGAGCCATATGGACATGATTGCTTGATGTTATTTTTTCTTTGTTATGTGTATTTTGATGCCATGCCCTTGGTTTCTATTTATAGTTGCTGTAGCATCTTTGTTTCTTGGCTCCAACATGCCATCATATTAACTCTGCTCATCCATATGCCCTGTTTTTCACAGTCATAATCTGTGTTATCAAGTTGCTTTTTGTATTAATCATTTTGGTTCAATCTTGATGCCTCTGAACCTGAACCTTAATGATATTTGAAGTATGCAATCTGTACTTGAAGTGCATATCAAGTTTGTGTTCATATGTTTCCTGTAGCATGTTGTTTTGATGTTTGCAAAGTGCCCAGTTGCTGTTTCGGGCAAATTGTTGTTATAACTTGTTTGGAGTGTATGTGTTGAACCGTTGCTCCGTTTTGAGCATGCTCTACGTGAAACTTGCTTAGAATTGCATATAGTTTCATAATATCCTGTTGCATCCATGTATTGGGGTGTGTGCTTAATGTTTGTATGCATTTTGCATCAATGCCATGTTTAACTTGTTTTGCTCATATCTTCTAGGCCGTAGCTCTGAATTAAATGAACTTTATATGTAAATTCATTAGAAAAATGTGTAGATCCTCATGGTGCATTTTAACTTGCTTTTTAGCAACTTGAACATAATGTGTTATTCGGATCTGGACCAATTTCGAAATTTGCATATGAGGACTTACCAGAATTGTTATATGTTGTTTTCGGCCTCATTTAAACTTGCTTTGTTCTGATGTTCTTGCATGCATCATCTCTTTCCATGAGTAGCATCATATAGCCTTGTCATGCATCAAACTTGGTTGAGCATCATGTCATGTTTATTTGTTGGGTGTTTACCATGTTGTTCGATTCTTTCTGGTTGTGCTTCTTATGGATAGTTCATGTTTCGTTGCGATCGTGAGGATTCGCTCGACTGCGCTTTCGTTCATCTACGCCCGTTCGTCTTCTTCATGGACTCGATCTTCTTCCTAGCAGGATTTCAGGCAAAATGATCGTCACCTTGGATCTCCCTACTATATTTGCTTTTCTAGTCGTCTCGATGCTATCGCTATGTCGCGCTTCCTACCACTCGTTTATCAAGCCTCCCAATAAGACATGAAACAACCTCTAACCTTTCCACCATCCTAGCAAACCGTTGTTCGGCTATGTTACCGCTTTGCTCATCCCCTCTTATAGTGTTGCTAGTTGCAGGTTGTTTCATGTTGGGACATGGATATCTTGGGATATCACAATATCTCTTATATTTTATTAATGCATCTATATACTTGGTAAAGGGTGGAAGGCTCGGCCTTATGCCTGGTGTTTTGTTCCACTCTTGCCGCCCTAGTTTCCGTCATACCAGTGTTATGTTCCTTGATTTTGCGTCCCTAACATGATGAGGGTTTATGGGCCCCTCTTGACAGTTTGCTTTGAATAAAACTCTTCCAACAAGGCCCAACGATGGTTTAACCATTTACCTAATAACAACTAAAACTTGCATAGGGACTTTCCGGACCCCGAGGACTTAATTAACAACCCGAGCCAGTGTTCCTCATGAGTGTTGGTCCAAACCTGTCAACCGCCGGTGACCGCCAGGGGCAACTCTAGATTTGGCCTACCGGAAGTTTGGGCAATCCAATCGTGGCTTGAGACAAGAGATGAGCGGCTACTATCAGGGTGTCGGCACGTCAAGAGGTCTTGCTGGACTTGTTTTACCATTGTCAAAATGTCTTGTGCCCCGAGATCCCGAGTTTGATCGGATGTCCCGAGATGGAGGATTGTCTCCGCGGATCGTGAGCTTGTCATGGGTTAAATTGGGACACCCATGCGGGGTTTAAACTTTCAAGAGTCGTGCCCGCGGTTATGTGGCAGATGGGAGTTTTAAATATCTGGTTCTAGGGAACTTGGCACCAGATTCGATTTAAAATACACCAACCGTGTGTGTAACCGTGACCGTCTCTTTTTGAGTGAGTCAAGAAGAGAACAGCGTGGGGTTATGTTTGAACATAAGTAGTTCAGGATCACTTACTGATCATTACTAGTCTGCGACCGTTTGCATAGCTTCTCATCTTATTCTTGTACTTGTAAGTTAGCCACCATACAATGCTTAGTCGCTTGCTGCAACCTCACCACTTATCCATTCATTACCCAATAAGCTTTGCTAGCATTGATACCCATGGTAATGGGATTGCTGAGTCCTCGTGGCTCACAGTTTACTACAAGAACAATTCCAGGTGCAGGTAATGCGATATTCATGACGTGAGAGCGATCTTTGCTTGTTTTCGAGTTCTTCTTCTGCTTCTTCTTTGTTCAGGGGATAGGTTCTTGGTTGGCAGCCTGGGCTAGCAGGGCGGATGTCGTTTGAGTTTCTATTTGTGTTTCATCCATCGTTGGATGTTGCTCTTATGTATGATGTGGTTGTATTCATGTGGCATTGTATGCCTTTTGTATGTATCCCCGTCTATTATGTAATGGTATGATGTAATGATATCCACCTTGTAAAGCGTCTTCAATATACGCTTCTATCCTTGGTGGGACCTACGAGTTCCTCTCGGATAGGGTCGCATATTGGGCGTGACATGTCCACCCTCGGCGCTGAGGGTTTGTACCAGTAGCTATGTGTTTAATCTCTCTCTCTCTCGTGTTCTTAATTTGGCACGACCTTGATGTATCACGGGCTTTGTCAATATAGTGGGATCATATAGTGTTTCTCCCTGTCTATCTTGTTGTGATGAATTGAGTATTCCCTTTGAGATTTCATTCTTATCAGATTGAATATTTTTACGGATTTGAGAACACTTGATGTATGTCTTGCTATGAATACCCGTGGTGATAATGGGGTATCATATTGATTCACTTAATATGTACTTTGTCACTCAACTCGCGAATTCCCGAGGTGACATTGGGGTAATCTATACATAGGGGTTTATGCATGTTCTCATCTTTGTTTCTCTGGTAGAAATCTTGGGGCACTCATTGAGGTTCTTTGTGTTGGATTGAGTAATATGAATCTGAAATTGTTTGATGCATATTGCATAATCAACTCACGGATACTCATGGTGACATTGGAGTATCTAGGTGACATTAGAGTTGGTTGATGTGTATCATATGGTATTATTTTAGTATGAACTCTCTATAGATCGATTGGAAAGAATAACTTGGTGTTATTTTAGTATGAACTCTTGATAGACCGATCAAAAAGAATAACTTGGTGTTATTTTAGTATGAACTATTGGATAGATCGATTGGAAAGAGTAGCTACAAACAATTTCTTCTTATGTTCTCTGCTAGATAAGTACTTTGGAGTGATGCTTCATTGCACTTTGAGGGATGGTTATATGATCTAATTAGATTAGCATTGTTGAGAGATTGCACTAGCGAAAGTATGAACCCTAGGCCTTGTTTTCAAGCATTGCAATACCGTTTCTGCTCAGTTTTATCGATTTCTACCTTGCTGTTTTTATTTATTTAGATTATAAAAATATATTTCTACCATCTATATTACACTTTTATCACCATGTCTTCGCCGAACTAGTGCACCTATACAATTTTCTATTGTAGTGGGTGTGTTGGGGACACAAGAGATTTCTTGTATTTGGTTGCAGGGTTGTTTGAGAGAGACCATCTTCATCCTACGCCTCCCACGAATTGATAAACCTTAGCTCATCCACTTGAGGGAAATTTGCTACTATCCTACAAAACTCTACGCTTGGAGGCCCAACATGAGTCTACGAGAACAAGCTGTGTAGTAGACATCAAGCTCTGTTTTGGCGCCGTAGCCGGGGAGGTGAGTGCTTGAAGGTATATCTTTTGATCTTGAGTCGAGTCTTTTAGTTTCTTGTTTACCACTAGTTTGGTTTATAAAAGGTAAATTGCAAAAAAATGGAATTGAGGTGTACTCATATTGTTCATCTTTATAATGTATTTCTTGAAAATGATGGATCGGAAAATTGTGCTCAGTTGATAGAAGAAGAATTCAATAAAATGTTTGGCTTACAATCCATGAATGATGAGCATGATTGAAATGTTGCTAGTATGAATTCTATGAATATCCATGATTTTAATGATATGCAAAACCATAAGCTTGGGGATGCTATGTTTGATGAAGATGATATTTTTAGTCTCCCAAGTATTGATGAGAATACTTACTATGATGAAAGCATGCCTATCTATGATGATTATGGTGATGAAATGTATGCTATATTTAATAATGATAACCATGAAACTTTTCATCATGATTTTCATTTTCAATCACATGATAGTTATTTTGTTGAGTTTGCTCCCACTACTATTGATGAGAATAAATTTGCTTGTGTGGAGAGTAATAAATTTTCTATGCTTGTGGATCATGAAAAGAATTATTTATGTGAAAGTTATATTGTTGAATTCATTCATGATTCCACTAAAAATTATTATTGGAGAGGAACATATGCTTTTAAATATCTCAATAATATCACGTTTCCTCTCTATGTGTTGAAAGTTTTGAAGTGTTCCTTGTTTTGCCTTCCTATGCTAGTTGATTCTTGTTCCCATGAATTTTGCTCACAAAGTCCCTATGCATAGGAAGTGGGTTAGACTTAAATGTGCTAGTAATATGATTCTTGATGCTCTCTTTGTGTTTCAGTTCTTTACTTTTATGTGAGCATCATGGAAATCATCATGCCTAGCTAAAAAGCATTAAAGAAAAGCGCTTGTTGGGAGACAACTCAATATTTCTACCTACTGTTTATTGTGTGTTCACATGGTAAACTACTGTAGTAATCATGTTTTATTGCTTTTGTTTCAATAAAATGCCAAGTAAAGCCTTTGGGATAGTGTGGATGATAGTTGATTTGATTCTATGCAAAAACAGAAACTATTGCACTCAGTCGAGGAGTTTTCAAAATTCACTAGACGTGCTTTTGATCTGAATTTTTTACAGATGATTGGTATACACATTCCCTATGTTTCCTAATTTTTCAGAATTTTTAGAGTTGCATAAGTATGCTCTTTGTTCAGATTACTACAGATTGTTCTGATTTTGACATATTATGTTTTCAATGCATAGTTTGCTTGTTTTGTAGTTTCCATGGCTTATATTGGTTAGTACAAATTATGGAAATGATAATTTACTGTAGGCATTGTGTGATAACAATTATGAACCCTATCTTGACAATATCCAAGTGAATGTTTTGCTCTTTATCATACTAACGCATCTCACAAAGTTCTGTTTAGTTTTGTGTGATTGAAGTTTTCAAGTTTTGGGTGAGATATCAACATGAGAAGAATAAGAGTGACCAGAACCTAAGCTTGGGGATGCCCAAGGAACCCCCAAGGTAATACTCAAGGAAGACCCAAGCAACTAAGCTTGGGGATGCCCCGAAAGTCATCCCCTCTTTCGTCTCCAACATTATCGATAACCTCACTTGGAGCTATATTTTCATTCATCACATGATATGTATTTTGCTTGGAGCGTCATTTTATTTTGTTAGGATTTGCTTGCTTTTATGTATATAATCTTTTGCTTCTTTTAATTCAATAAAAATTTCAATTATAGCCTTTGCCATGCTTATTTTGCAAGTCTATATGATGCTTTTTGAAAACAGAAAGTTGCACGCTAGTGTGTGAATTCTTGAGAAAAGTCAGAATGTGAAAAATCATTGAAACTTTTTGCACAATACGCTATGATAAATTTTCTATAGTTTGGTAATTTTTTAGAATTTTTGGAGTCGGAGAAGTATGGATCTTCTTCCATTCTTTACATATTGTCTTGTTTAGATAGATTGATGTTATGTTTGCATTGTTTGCAAATGAGTTTGCTTGTTTAATGATTCTATTTGAGGATAGGACTATTAAATATGTAGAGGCATTTAGTATGCAATGTTAAATAGTAATTTTAGTGATTTTATATAGTAGAGAATGATAAGGTTTTGCATTGATTTATAATAACTTATCTCACGAGTTCTTGTTGAGTTTTGTGTGGAAGAAGTTTTTAAGATTTGGGGAAACCATGATATAAAAGGAATTAAGGAGACACAAAAGCTCAAGCTTGGGGATGCCCAATGCATCACAAGATAATATTCCAAGAAGTCTCAAGCATCTAAGCTTGGGGATGCCCATCCCACCTTTCTTCATCAACAATTATCGGTTAGCCTCGATTGAGCCTAAGTTTTCACTTCTTCACATGATGTGTGTTATTCTTAGAATGTACTTTTCTTTTGTTTTGCTTGTTGTTTTAATAAAATAATTAGACCTTAAAGTTTTTAAATGAGATAGAGTCTTCAAATAGCTACCCATTTACTTAACTACTCACTTGACCTTCACTTCTATCTTTTTGGAGTAGTTTGCCAAACACTCTCATGCTTCACTTATATTATTTTGAGATTTGATAATAGTGACGAAAATTTTCCCAAGCTAAGAAATTGGTCCCAAAGTGATGGATATTGAATAACAATATAATAAAAGCTTTCATGTAGATCACTGGTTATGATATGTTTCATTCCTTGCAATATTTTTGCTATATGGAGATAATAATATGTGAGTCATGTTGGTAAGTAGTCACTACTGGAATCAGGATCTTTGTCGTCTACTAGCTAATGGCAAAGAAGGTCTTTGCCATCAGCTTACAGAAAATAGACGGCAAAGATCATGTTTTCCATCAGCCGGGTCTTTGTCGTCTGCTAGCGGACGGCATAGAAGCTTTGTCATCTGCTAGCAGACGACATAGAAGCTTTGTTGTCTACTAGCAGACGACAAAGAGGAAGGGTGGCCCACTAGACAACCTAATGGCCACTTTCTTTGTCGTCTGCTAGCGGACGACAAAGATTCTTTGCCGTCAGCTAGCAGACGGCAAAGAAAGTGTCCAAATTAACGTCCGTTAGCTAGGCTCTTTGTCGTCTGCTAGCAGATGGCAAAGAGCTGTGCCCTAACCAAAAAGCCAGCGCCCGCGCTCCACCTCCCTCTCTCTCTCTCTCTCTCCGCCCCGTGCCTGAGTCGCTGCCGCCCCGCGCCATGATACGTCTCCAACGTATCTATAATTTTTTATTGTTCCATGCTATTATATTACCTATTTTGGATGTTTATGGGCTTTACTCTACACTTTTATATCATTTTTGGGACTAACCTACTAACTGGAGGCCCAACCCAAATTGCTATTTTTTTGCCTATTTCAGTGTTTTGAAGAAAAGGAATATCAAACGGAGTCCAAACGGGATGAAACCTTCGGGAACGATCTTTTTGGAACAAACGTGATCCAGGGGACTTTGAGTGGACGTCAAGCAACAGAGGAGGCGGCCACGAGGGTGCTCGGCATGCCCCCTAGGACTAGGTGCGCCCCCACCCTCGTGGGCCCCTCGATCATCAACCGATGTACTTATTCCTCCTATATATACACCCGTACCCTGAAAACAGCAGAAGCGACCACGAAAACCTAATTCCACCGCCGCAACCTTCTCTATCCACGAGATCCCATCTTGGAGCCATCGCCGGTGCTCCACCGGAGGGCGAATCCACCATGGAGGGCCTCTACATCATCTCCAAGGCCTCTCCGATGAGTTGTGAGTAGTTTACCACAGACCTTTGGGTCCATAGTTATTAGCTAGATGGCTTCTTCTCTCTCTTTGAATCTCAATACAAAGTTCTCCTTGATCTTCTTGGAGATCTATTTAATGTAACTCTTTTTGCGGTGTGTTTGTCGAGATCCGATGAATTGTGGGTTTATGATCAAGTTTATCTATGAGAAATATTTGAATCTCCTCTGAATTCTTTTATGTGTGATTAAGTTATCTTTGCAAGTCTCTTCAAATTATCAGTTTGGTTTAGCCTACTAGATTGATCTTTCTTGCAATGGGAGAAGTGCTTAGCTTTGGGTTCAATCTTGCGGTGTCCTTTCCCAGAGACAGCAGGGGCAGCAAGGCACGTATTGTATTGTTGCCATTGAGGATAAAAAGATGGGGTTTATCTCATATTGCTTGAGTTTATCCCTCTACAGCATGTCATCTTTCTTAATGTGTTACTCTGTTCTTCATGAACTTAATACACTAGATGCAGGGAGGAGTCGGTCGATGTGTGGAGTAATAGTAGTAGATGCAGGCAGGAGTCGGTCTACTTGTCACGGACGTGACGCCTATATACATGATCATGCCTAGATAATCTCATAACTATGCACTTTTCTATCAATTGCTCGACAGTAATTTGTTCACCCACCGTAATACTTATGCTATCTTTAGAGAAGCCACTAATGAAACCTATGGCCCCCGGGTCTATCTTTTATCATATAAGCTTACCATCTACTTTTATTTGCATCTTTTAATTTCCAATCTATATCATAAAAATACCAAAAATATTTATCTTATCATATTATCTCTATTAGATCTCAGTTTCGCAAGTGGTCATGAAGGGATTGACAACCCCTTTATTGCATTGGTTGCGAGGTTCTTGTTTGTTTGTGTAGGTGCGTTGGACTTTTGAGGAGCCTCCTACTGGATTGATACCTTGGTTCTCAAAAACTGAGGGAAATACTTACGCTACTGTGCTGCATCGCCCTTTCCTTTTCAAGGAAAACCAACACAAGCTCAAGACGTAGCAAGAAGGATTTCTGGTGTCGTTCAACTCAATTCATACCAAGTACCCATCACAAACTCATCTCCCTCGCATTACATTATTTGCCATTTGCCTCTCGTTTTCCTCTCCCCCACTTCACCCATGTTGTTTTATTTGCCCTCTCTTTCCCAATCTTCTCCTCTCTCTTTCGCTTGCCTTTTTGTGTGAGCTTGTGTGTTGGATTGCTTGTCACGATGGCTCAAGATACTACCAAATTGTGTGACTTTTCCAATACCAATAATAATGATTTCCTTAGTAGTCCGGTAGCTCCTCTTAATGATGTTGAGTCTTGTGAAATCAATGCTGCTTTGTTGAATCTTGTTATGAAAGATCAATTCTCTAGCCTTCCTAGTGAAGGTACCGCTACCCATCTAAACAACTTTGTTGATTTGTGTGAGATGCAAAAGAAGAAAGATATGGATAATGATATTGTTAAATTGAAGTTATTTCCATTTTCACTTGGAGATCGTGCTCAAATTTGGTTTTCGTCTTTGCCTAAAAATAGTATTGATTCATGGAATAAGTGCAAAGATGCTTTTATCTCTAAGTATTTTCCTCCCGCTAAGATCATCTCTCTTAGGAACGATATTATGAATTTTAAACAACTTGATCATGAGCATGTTGCCCAATCTTGGGAAAGAATGAAATTAATGATTCGCAATTGCCCTACTCATGGTTTGAATTTATGGATGATCATACAAAAAAATTTTGCCGGATTGAATTTTGCTTCTAGAAATCTTTTAGATTCGGCCGCGGCAGGCACTTTTATGGAAACCACTTTAGAAGAAGCTACTAAACTCCTTGATAACATTATGGCTAATTATTCTCAATGGCACACCGAAAGATCTACTAGTAAAAAAGTGCATGCTATAGAAGAAATAAATGTTTTGAGTAGAAAGATGGATGAACTTATGAAATTGTTTGCTACTAAGAATTCTCCTATTGATCCCAATGTTATGCATTTGTCTACTTTGATTGAGAATAATAATGAATCTATGGATGTGAATTTTGTTGGTAGGAATAATTTTGGTAACAATGCTTATAGAGGAAACTTTAATCCTAGACCGTTTCCCAATAATTCCTCTAATAATTATGGAAATTCCTACAACTACTCTTATGGAAATTTTAATAAGATGCCCTCTGATTTTGAGAATAGTGTTAAAGAATTTATGATCTCTCAAAAGAATTTTAATGCTTTGCTTGAAGAAAAATTGCTTAAAGTTGATGAATTGGCTAGGAATATTGATAGACTTCTGCTTGATGTTGATTCTTTGAAACTTAGATCTATCCCTCCTAAGCATGATATCAATGAGTCTCTCAAATCCATGAGAATTTCCATTGATGAGTGCAAAGAAAGAACCACTAGATTGCATGCTAAGAAAGATTGCTTTGTAAAAGCGTGTTCTTCTAGTCTCTATGAAAATAATGATGAAGATCTAAAAGTTATTGAAGTGTCCCCTATTAAATTTGCTTTGCAATATGAATTTTGATAATGATGGGACTGGAGATGAGTCAACTTTAGTTAAAAGGCGTCCCAATAATTCGGAGTTTTTAGATCTTGATGCTAAATTTGGTAAAAGTGGGATTGGAGAGGTTAAGACTTTAAATAGCATTGAACCCACTATTATGGATTTCAAGGAATTTCATTATGATAATTGTTCTTTAATAGATTGTATTTCCTTGTTGCAATCTGTGTTGAATTATCCTCATGCTTATAGTCAAAATAAAGCTTTTACCAAACATATTGTTTATGCCTTGATGAAATCTTATGAGGAAAAACTTGAATTGGAAGTTTCTATACCTAGAAAACTTTATGATGAGTGGGAACCTACTATAAAAATTAAAGATCACGAGTGCTATGTTTTATGTGATTTGGGTGCTAGTGTTTCCACGATTCCAAAAACTTTATGTGATGTGCTAGGTTTCCATGATTTTGATGATTGCACTTTAAATTTGCACCTTGCGGATTCCACCATTAAGAAACCTTTGGGAAGGATCAATGACTTTCTTATTGTTGCAAATAGGAATTATGTGCCAGTAGATTTTATCGTTCTTGATATAGATTGCAATTTTTCATGTCCTATTATTCTTGGTAGACCTTTCCTTAGAACGATTGGTGCAATTATTGATATGAAGGAAGGGAATATTAGATTCCCTTAAGGAAAGGCATGGAACACTTTCCAATAAAGAAAGTTAAATTACCTTATGAATCTATCATGCAAGCTACTTATGAATCAAATGCCAAAGATAGCAACAAATAGATCTATCCTCGCTTTTATGCCTAGCTAAGGGCGTTAAACGATAGCGCTTGTTGGGAGGCAACCCAATTTTATTTTTGTTTCTTGATTTTTGCTTATGTTTAGTAATAAATATTTCATATAGCTTCTGTTTAGATGTCTTTTCATGTTTTAATTAGTGTTTGTGCCAAGTAAAACCTATAGGATAACCTATGTTAATAGTTAATTTGATTCTGCTGAAAAACAGAAACTTTGCGCTCACGAGAAAAAATCCAATAAATCACAGAAACATGATTTTGCGTTGATTCTTTTTGCTGTAGATCCATAGACAAATTTCATAGGACGTCATATTTTTGTAGGAGTTTTAGAATTACATAAGTATTCGAAAGTTACAGATTGCTACAGACTGTTCTGTTTTTGACAGATTCTGGTTTACGTGTGTTGTTTGCTTATTTTGATGCAACTATGGCTAGTATCGGGGGGTATGAACCATAGAGAAGTTGGAATACAGTAGGTTTAACACAAATATAAATAAAGAATGAGTTCATTACAGTACTTTATGTGGTGGTTTTCTTTCTTGCACTAACGGAGCTTATAAGATTTCCTGTTGAGTTTTGTGTTGTGAAGTTTTCAAGTTTTGGGTAAAGATTTGATGGAATATGGAATAAGGAGTGGCAAAAGCCTAAGCTTGGGGATTCCCATGGCACCCCAAGATTTTCAAGGACAACCAAATGCCTAAGCTTGGGGATGCCCCGGAAGGCATCCCCTCTTTCGTCTTCATCTATCGGTAACTTTACTTGGAGCTATATTTTTATTCGCTTTTTAGATTTACAAAATCATCCTTGCTATACACACCTTTTGGGAGAGAAATACTTGATTTGGAATTTATTAGAATACTCTATGTGCTTCACTTATATCTTTTGAGTTATATAGTTTTTGCTCTAGTACTTCACTTATATCTTTTAGAGCACGGTGGTGGTTAAATTTTGTAGAAATTGTTGATCTATCATGCTTCACTTATATTATTTTGAGAGTCTTCTAGAACAGCATGGTATTTGCTATGGTTATAAAATTGGTCCTAGAATGATGGGCATCCAAGTTGGGTATAGTAAAAACTATCATAAGAAGTGAATTGGACGCTATGATTAATTTGATACTTGATAATTGTTTTGAGATATGGAGGTGGTAATATTAGAGTCATGCTAGTTGGGTAATTGTGAATTTAAAGAATACTTGTGTTGAAGTTGGCAAGTCCCGTAGCATGCATGTATGGTAACCGTTGTGTAACAAATTTGAAAGATGAGGTGTTCTTAGGTTGTCATTCTTATGAGTGGCGGTCGGGGACGAGCGATGGTCTTTTCTACCAATCTATCCCCCTAGAAGCATGCGCGTAGTGCTTGGTTTTTGATGACTTGTAAATTTTTGCAATAAGTATATGAGTTCCTTATGACTAATGTTGAGTCCATGGATTATACGCACTCTCACCTTCCATCATTGCTAGCCTCTTCGGTACCATGCATTGCCCTTTCTCACCTTGAGAGTTGGTGCAAACTTCACCGGTGCATCCAAACCCTGTGATACGATACGCTCTATCACACATAAACCTCCCTATATCTTCCTCAAAACAGCCACCATACCTACCTATTATGGCATTTCCATAGCCGTTCCGAGATATATTGCCATGCAACTTTCCACCATTCCGTTTATCATGACACGCATCATCATTGTAATATTGCCTTACATGATCATGTAGTTGACATCGTCTTGTGGCAATGCCACCTTCATAAATTTATACATGTCACTTTTGCATCATTGCCCATTCCGGTACACCGCCGGAGGCATTGATATAGAGTCGTATCTTGTTCTAGTTTTGAGTTGTAACTCATGAGTTGTAAATAAATAGAAGTGTGATGATCATCATTATTAGAGCATTGTCCCTTGTAAAAAAAGAAAAAAAAGAAAGGCCAAATAAAAAAGGAAAGGCCCAAAAAAAGAAAATAAAAAGGGGACAATGTTACTATCTTTTTCCACACTTTGCTTCAAAGTAGCACCATGTTATTCATATAGAGAGTCTCATTTGTTGTCTCTTTCATATACTAGTGGGAATTTTTCATTATAGAACTTGGCTTGTATATTCCAACGATGGGCTTCCCCAAAATGCCCTAGGTCTTCATGAGCAAGCAAGTTGAATGCACACCCACTTAGTTTCTTTTGTTGAGATTTCATACATTTATAGCTCTAATGCATCTGTTGCATGGCAATCCCTACTCCTCATGTTGACATCAATTGGTGGGCATCTCCATAGCCCGTTGATTATCCTCGTCAATATGAGACTTTCTCCTTTTTTTGTCTTCTCCACACAACCTCCATCATCATATTATATTCCACCCATAGTGCTATATCCATGGTTCATGCTCATGTATTGCGTGAAAGTTGAAAAAAGTTTGAGATTGCTAAAGTATGAAACAATTGCTTGGCTTGTCATCAGGGGTGTGCAAGATGAGAGCACTTTTGTGTGACGAAAATGAAACATTACCAAACTATATGATTTTGTAGGGATGAACCATCTAATGCCATGTTATTTTGAGAAGACATGATTGCTTTGTTAGTATGCTTGAAGTATTACTATTTCTTATGTCCATATGAACTTTTATTTTGAATCATTTGGATCTGAACATTCATGCCACAATAAAGAGAATTACATTAAGAATTATGCTAGGTAGCATTCCACATCAAAAATTCTGTTTTTATCATTTACCTACTCGAGGACGAGCAGGAATTAAGCTTGGGGATGCTTGATATGTCTCCAATGTATCTACAATTTTTTATTGTTCCATGCTATTATATTACCTGTTTTGGATGTTTATGGGCTTTACTCTACACTTTTATATCATTTTTGGGACTAACCTACTAAACGAAGGCCCAGCCCGAATTGTTGGTTTTTGCCTATTTCGGTGTTTCGAAGAAAAGGAATATCAGACGGAGTCCAAACGGGATGTAACCTTCAGGAACGATCTTTTTGGAACAAACATGATCCAGGGGACTTGGAGTGGACGTCAAGCAACAGAGGAGGCGGCCACGAGGGTTGGGCGCGCCACCTAGGGTTGGGCGCGCCCCCCACCCTCGTGGGCCCCTCGATCGTCAACCGATGTACTTCTTCCTCCTATATATACACTCGTACCCTGAAAACATCAGAAGTGACCAGGAAAACCTAATTCCACCGCCGCAACCTTCTGTATCCGCAAGATCCCAACTTGGAGCCGGCGCCGCGCTCCGTCAGAGGGGGAATCCACCACGGAGGGCCTCTACTTCATCTCCGAGGCCTCTCCGATGAGTTGTGAGTAGTTTACCACAGACCTTTGGGTCCATAGTTATTAGCTAGATGGCTTCTTCTCTCTCTTTGAATCTCAATACAAAGTTCTCCTTGATCTTCTTGGAGATCTATTCGATGTACCTCTTTTTGCGGTGTGTTTGTCGAGATCCGATGAATTGTGGGTTTATGATCAAGTTTATCTATGAGAAATATTTGAATCTCCTATGAATTCTTTTATGTGTGATTAAGTTATCTTTGCAGGTCTCTTCGAATTATTAGTTTGGTTTGTCCTACTAGATTGATCTTTCTTGCAATGAGAGAAGTGCTTAGCTTTGGGTTCAACCTTGCGGTGTCCTTTCCCAGTGACAGCAGGGGCAGCAAGGCACGTATTGTATTGTTGCCATCGAGTATAAAAAGATGGGGTTTATATCATATTGCATGAGTTTATCCCTCTACATCATGTCATCTTTCTTAATGCGTTACTCTATTCTTCATGGAATTAATACTCTAGATGCAGGAAGGAGTCGGTCGATGTGTGGAGTAATAGTAGTAGATGCAGGCAGGAGTCGGTCTACTTGTCACGGACGTGATGCCTATATACATGATCATGCCTAGATAATCTCATAACTATGCACTTTTCTATCAATTGCTCGACAGTAATTTGTTCACCCATCGTAATACTTATGCTATCTTGAGAGAAGCCACTTGTGAAACCTATGGCCCCCGGGTCTATCTTTTATCATATAAGCTTACCATCTACTTTTATTTGCATCTTTTACTTCCAATCTATATCATAAAAATACCAAAAATATTTATCTTATCATATTATCTCTATCAGATCTCACTTTCGCAAGTGGCCATGAAGGGATTGACAACCCCTTTATTGCGTTGGTTGCGAGGTTCTTGTTTGTTTGTCTAGGTGTGTGGGACTTTTGAGGAGCCTCCTACTGGATTGATACCTTGGTTCTCAAAAACTGAGGGAAATACTTATGCTATTATGCGGCATCACCCTTTCCTCTTCAAGGAAAACCAACGCAAGCTCAAGATGTAGTTTTAAGTGCATCTAGTGCCCCTTAGTGATTTTGGTGTATTGAAGACTTATAGGTTAAGGGACTAATGCGTTTGTGAGTGTACACAGGTCTATAAGTCTATGAGGAGTTTGATATTTACACAGAAAGTCGGCCCCTAAAAATGAATATCTTCGACTGAAGATTTTGGTATTCCTGAAGACTTTCATGAAGACTTTGAAAGTGAAGAAATTGGTGTGTTCGTGAAGACTTGATATTCATGCGAGGAATATGAAGCTTGAAGACTTTAGTTTTCATAGTTTTATTTTTCTCTTTCTTGAGTCATAGGAAACACCATACTATTAAAGGGGGTCGAGGAAATACTAAGGAAAATTTTCCATGTGATGCTCAACTCAAAATCCTATACCTACCAATCCCTTCGAGTGAAGCCTTCGGAAATCTCATACAGTTCAGTCAATTTCTTCAGTGACAGAGACGAAGTTCTTCTGGTCGCTGAGGAATTTGTTCTGACTGAGGAGTTAGGAATTCGCCAGTGCGGATTGCCTACACAGTGAGGAACATGATAGCCCTGAGGAATTTGAGAGTCAAATTTCCGACCGTTGCTGTGTTGCGCGCCAGCTGTCCCAAAATATCTTATCCACCTAACGATATCAGACAAGGGCATTCATGTCTTATCATGTCGGGCTGCTCCCTAGGCAATAAATAGCCGCCCCCCTACAACCACTAGCTGGTTGGCTGCTCCGAGAGAACTTGACACTTGTCATTTGAGAGCAACCCATCCTCCAAGGACTTTGAGCGAAAATCATCGAGTGAGAAAAAAAACCCAAACCCAAACACCTACAAACCCCAAAGTGATTGAGCATCACTAAAGAGATTGATCCTGCATGGATCCAACGCTTGTTACCTTTGAAGACTGTGTTTCTTCCAGACGGTTAGGCGTCATGGTCTAGAGCATCCAAGAGGAATTGTGGATCGCCGAGTGACCGAAGTCTTTGAAGGTTTGGAAGTCGCCTGAAGACTTACCACGAGTGATTGGACGAGGTCTATGTGACCTTAGTTCAAGGAGAATACGGTGAGGACTTGGTGTCCTGAGCTGCGTGCTCAGCGACTGGGTGTCCGGGAGTGTGTGTCCTTGAGTTTAAATACTCAGCCGCTCCAACCAGACCTACAACTGAGACAGCAGTTGGAACTGGTCTACCAAATCATTGTCTTCACCAACCTAACTGGTTCTATTTCCTCAACTCTTTCATTTCCTCATTATTGTGTTGTGTGATTGTTCCCATTTGTGTTTGAAGACCTTGACTGAAGACTTTCTCAATTTCCTCAGTTCAATTTCTTCAGTCTATTTGTCTTCATCTTGTGTTATCCTGTGCTTACGCTTTCTGTACTCTGAGCTTGTCTTCATTTCATCATGATGACTATGTCTGTATCCTGTTATGCTTACTTCTGAGTACTTATTCCGCTGCAAGTAGTTCTTCGCTAAGGAATTTACTCACCGGCAAATTCCTCAGTGAAGAATTCATAAAAATTGCCTATTCACCCCCCTCTAGTCGATATAACGCACTTTCAATTGGTATCAGAGCAAGGTACTCCCTTGTTCTGTGTGATTTTGGTTTAACCACCTGGAGTTCTAGTTATGTCGACTGCAGGATTGAGGAACGTTTCCTGCCCCATCTTTGACGGTCATGTGTATCCTCGGTGGAAGGCCATGATGAAAAAGCGACTCATGGCTATGGACAGCGAACTGTGGACCGTCACCGAGATCGGTCTTACCGATCTATGCAAGATGGCTGAAGCTGATGACATTCGCAAGTACACTCTACTCAACCTCACAGCGAAGGATGTCATCTGCTCAAGTCTGTCCCCAAACCAGTTCAGGAACGTCATGCATCTCAATCACGCGAAGCTAATCTGGGACCGTCTTTCTGAGGTCTATGATGGACATCTAACTCGTCATGATCCTTGGTTTGAGGATTACAAAGAATCTCTCAAAGAGATGACATTCTAACCAGAATCATCATCGTCCCACCCCTGCCTTATGGCAAACAGTGCTAAGTAACCGAATGCTACCTATCCGAGTCCAGTGATGATGTATCTGGCGATGAATTTGGACCTAGCTATGATAAACTTGCTTCCCTTGCCACTAAACAACAAAGAGCTTTGGAAAAAGTTCATTACATGCTGAATAAGAGCGATGATATGTTGGGTGAAGAAATGGATCAGTCAAAAGCCTTCGCTGAAAGTCTTCTGGGAGTCCATTCCAAGTTTGACGAGCTTCAAGGTCATCATAACGCTCTCTTATCTGATCACGAGAAACTTTCTCTTGAACTTCTTCAAAGAAAGCAAGATCTTGAGAAGCTAAGAGTGAGTTATGAAGATCTTCAGAAGGATCGCGATTCATTACTTGCTCAACAAATCAGTGCTACTCAAGAGGAATTTGTTCCTCCATGCTTAAAGTGCATTGAACGTGAATCTGCTAATTCTTCACCTGAATGTTCAAATGCTTCAACTGTTACAAATTCTTCATCTGCCTCTGCTATCACTAATTCCTCATCTGAGGACATTGCTAGTACTACTGACGATGCAGGGCTGAAGGAATTGTACATGACAGGCATGTACAAAAGCCTCAAAGGGCATCAGATTCTTTCTAATGTGCTCAAAAAGCAGATCCTCAACGGAAACCCTAGGAAAGAGGGTATTTCCTTTGAGAGGAAACTCAATGCTGATGGAACATATTGGAAGCCTGAGCAGTAACCCAAAACCTCGGTTGCTGCAAAGGGACCTCCAGTTGATCCATCTAACTTATCTGGCTTTACATGTGAATCTCCTCATTCTTCTGATGAGTCATTTGACTCCAACTATAAACTGTTCAAAAATCAGAATGGTGAAGTATTTGCTAGATATGTTGGCACTAACTGCAGGAACGGTTCCCCTATGAAGAAAATCTGGGTCCCCAAAAGTTATGCTGAAAGTCTTCAGGTGAATGTCCTCATGACACCACCAGTGAAGAACATGAACCCAGATCCAATTCTTCATATGGACCTAATTCTTCACATGGATCAAATTCCTCAAGTGGATCAAAGTCCTCATATGAACATCATCGTGCTGACCCTTCTGTTTCGCAGGGTAGAGCTAAGGGCTATGAATATGCGCATTATTCTTCAAATCATTATGTTCATAAGTCCTCGAAGAATTTCTCTGCTTATTCATATGCTTACCCTAACCCCTCTTATGTGAAACAAAATGGATTGGCTTCTATGCCACCATTCTCATATGGTGCTCGCAGAGTGATGAACTCTTTGCCACCCATTCAGATGTGGGTGGTGAAGAAAAAGAACTAACTTCTTCCGCAGGGTCAGGTCTCCAGACGTGCTTTAACGTCTGATGAATTTGCTGGGGGCCTGACAAAAATGCTTGAAAGGACGCAGGCGAATCATGATGAAATGAACTTTCATTTCACACGTCCTCACATTGCTTATCTGTGCTATTGCTTGATGAAATTGAACTGATGAATTTGATGTCATATTATTCACTGATGAAGTATATGAGTTCGTAAGATGCACTAATTCATCTACAGGATGATCAGCCCAAAGCAAATGAGTGGGTCCTTGATAGTGGATGTACAAATCACATGACTGGTGACAAGAACCTATTGATGGATGCTCCCTTAACACCGTCACATCTGAAGCACATCATCTTCGCTGACAAAGGCAAAAGTCAGGTATTGGGTCTAGGTAAGGTTGCGATCTCAAAGGATCGACACATGGACAAAGTCATGCTTGTCGAGTCCTTAGGATACAACCTCATGTCTGTCTCAATGCTTTGTGATCTTGATATGGTTGTTGTCTTTGGAAGATATCGATGTGTTGTGATCATGGAAGCTGACCATTCCAAAGTCTTCGAAGGCTTTAGGAGAGGAGATCTGTATATTGTTGATTTCTCTACAGGACCACAACCAGCCATGTGCTTACTGGCAAAAGCTTCAGAAGGCTGGCTATGGCATCGATGACTTGGTCACGCTGGTATGAGGAATCTGAACACGCTTGCGAAGAAGAAGCATGTCATTGGCATTGAGAATGTCAAATTCCTCAAGGATCACTTATGCGGAGCTTGTGCAGCTGGAAAGATAACAAAGGCCAAGCATCCAGCGAAGACTATCATGACCACTACTCGTCCATTTGAATTGCTTCACATGGATCTCTTTGGACCTAATTATTATTCTGCTGTTTCAAATGATGCATCCCTATATGGCTTTGTTATTGTTGATGACTATTCTCGTTACACATGGGTACACATTGTTACTTACAAACATGAAGTGCAGGGAATCTTCAAACGATTTTCCTCGAGGGCTTCAACCAACTTTGGTGTGAAAATCAAGCACATCAGAACTGACAATGGGACTGAGTTCAAGAATACTGGTCTTGATGGCTATCTTGATGAACTTGGTATTACTCATGAGTTATCTGCTCCTTACACTCCTCAGCAGAATGGCGTCGTGGAGCACAAGAACAGAACCCTTGCTGAAATGGCTCGCACTATGCTTGATGAATACAAGACGCCTCGTCGTTTCTGGATTGAGGCAATTGATATTGTGTGCCACGTCATCAATCGGGTATATCTTCACAAATTCTTCAAGAAGACTGCCTATGAACTCCTCACTAACAAGAAACCCAATGTAAGTTATTTCAAAGTCTTCGGTGCTAAATGTTGGATTAGAGATCCTCATCACAATTCTAAATTTGCACCAAAAGCACATGAAGGTTTTATGCTTGGTTACGGAAAGGACTCGCACACCTACAGAGTCTTCAACAACGTTCTTCACAAGGTTGTTGAAACTGTAGATGTGCGGTTCGATGAAACTAATGGCTCGCAAAGAGAGCACCTACCTTCTGTGATAGATGAACCAGCACCTGAGGATTCTATCAAGTTCAAGGCTACTGAGGATGTTATTCCTACCGAAGAATCTACTGAAGAATTCATTCCAGAACGTGAAGGAAATCGAGCTGGTGCACCTGATGAAAATGCTGAAGAAAATGCTGATCAAATTCCTCAACGTCAACCAGCTCATCCTCGCATTGCAAAAGAAGTGCAAGTCAAAAAGATCATCGATGACATTCGAGCGCCAGGTCCTCTCACACGCTCAAAAGCTTCACATTTATCTAACTTTTGTGGGCACTATGCTTTTGTCTCTATCACAGAGCCCACTAAGGTAGATGAAGCATTACTGGAGCCTGAGTGGATTCAGGCCATGCAAGAAGAATTACATCAGTTCGAGCTCAACAATGTCTGGGAACTGGTCAAACGTCCAGATCCTCGCAAGCATAATATCATTGGCACAAAGTGGATCTACCGCAACAAGCAAGATGAAAATGGCCTTGTGGTGAGGAATAAGGCACGACTTGTAGCTCAAGGCTACACACAGGTTGAAGGAATTGATTTCGATGAAACTTTTGCACCTGTTGCTAGACTTGAGGCTATTCGCATATTACTTGCTTATGCTAACCATCATAATATTATCTTACAACAAATGGATGTGAAAAGTGCATTCCTCAATGGTAAGTGAGGAGTCCTGGATTAGGGGGTGTCCGGATAGCCGGACTACCATCATCAGCCGAACTATCATCGGCCGGACTATCATCATCGACCGGACTCCAAGACTATGAAGATACAAGATTGAAGACTTCGTCCCGTGTCCGGACGGGACTTTCCTTGGCGTGGAAGGCAAGCTTGGCGATACGGATACGTAGATCTCCTACCATTGTAACTGACTCTATGTAACCCTAGCCCTCTCTGGTGTCTATATAAACCGGATGGCTCTAGTTCGTAGGACATAACAACAGCCATTACAATCATACCATAGGCTAGCTTCTAGGGTTTAGCCTCCTTGATCTCGTGGTAGATCCACTCTTGTAAACATCCACAATATCAACATCAATCAAGCAGGACGTAGGGTTTTACCTCCATCAAGAGGGCCCGAACCTGGGTAAAACATCGTGTCCCTTGTCTCCTATTACCATCCGCCTAGACGCACAGTTCGGGACCCCCTACCCGAGATCCGCCGGTTTCGACACCGACATTGGTGCTTTCATTGAGAGTTCCTCTGTGTCGTCACCGATAGGCTTGATGGCCTCTTCAATCGACAACGATGCAGTCCTGGGTGAGACTTTTCTCCCCGGACAGATCTTCGTATTCGGCGGCTTCGCACTGCGGGCCAACTCACTTGGCCATCTGGAGCAGATCGAAAGCTACGCCCCTGGCCGTCAGGTCAGGTTTGGAAGCCTAAACTTCACGGCCGATATCCGCGGGGACTTGATCTTCGATGGATCTGAGCCACAGCCGAGCGTGCCGCGCTGTCACGATGGGCACGACCTAACTCTGCCGCCGGACAGCACCTTGGAGGCCGCACACGAATCCGCTCCGACCCATAGTCCGGAGCCGATCGCTCAGATCGAGGACGGATGGCTGGACACCGCCTCGGGAGCTGCAACTTCTACGGCGATGGAGCCGAACACTTACCTTGTCCCGCATAAAGCTCATGACTCCGAGGTGCCGGACTCTCTGCCGGACTCCGAACCTCCTGCGCCCCTGCCGGTCGAATCCGACTGGGCGCCGATCATGGAATTCACCGCTGCGGACATCTTTCAGCACTCACCCTTCGGCGATATCTTAAATTCGCTGAAGCATCTCTCGCTATCCGGAGAGCCCTGGCCGAACTACGGCCAGGATGGTTGGGATGCGGACGACGAAGAAATTCAGGGCCCACCCACCACCCACTTCGTAGCCACCGTCGACGATCTAACCGACGTACTCGACTACGACTCCGAAGACATCGACGGTATGGACGACGATGCCGGAGACTATCAAGAACCAGTGCCTACAGGACACTGGAAGACCACCTCGTCATACGACATATATATGGTGGACACCCCAAAAGATGGGGACGGCGAAGAAGCAACGGAGGCCGATTCCTTAAAGAAACAGCCCAAGCGCCGACATCAGCGGCGCCGCTCTAAATCCCGCCACAGCAAGAATAGAGATTCCGGCACAGGAGATAATAACACCCCAGAAAGTGCCGAAGACAACCCCCTCCAGCACGATCCAGCGCAGGAGGAGGCAGAAGCAAGCCCTCACGAGAGGGCGGCAGACGAAGAGGTCGAGGATGATAATTACTTACCTCCCTCCGGAGACGAGGCAAGCCTCGACGACGACGAATTCGTCGTGCCTGAGGATCCCGTCGAACAAGAGCGTTTCAGACGCAGGCTAATGGCCACGGCAAACAGCCTAAAGAAAAAGCAGCAACAGCTTCAAGCTGATCAAGACCTACTGGCCGACAGATGGACCGAGGTCCTCGCGGCCGAAGAGTATGAACTCGAACGCCCCTCCAAAAGTTACCCAAAACGCAAGTTGCTCCCCCGACTAGAGGAGGAAGCGTACAAACCTGCATCACCAGCGCACAATACGGCAGACCGACCACCTCGTGGCCGCGACAGAGAGGCATGCAAGCCCTCCACCAAAACCGTACCCCGGCATCGCTCAAAAAGCATGAAGCCACGGGGGAACGCGCCGGACTTGCGGGATATATTGGAGGACAAGGCAAGACAATCCAGATCTATCTATGGATCACGTGGGCGCCCCAAGACCCACGACGAATACCGTCGCGCCGGATACAACTACTCCGGCCGGGCCGAACACAGCAGACAACGCTCTCTCGAGCTACGTCGCGATATTGCTCAATACAGAGGCGCCGCGCACCCACTATGCTTCACTGACGAAGTAATGGATCATCAAATCCCTGAAGGGTTTAAACCCGTTAATATCGAATCCTACGATGGCACAACAGACCCCGCGGTTTGGATTGAGGATTATCTCCTCCATATACATATGGCCCGCGGCGACGATCTTCACGCCATCAAATATCTCCCGCTCAAGCTTAAAGGACCAGCTCGGCATTGGCTTAACAGCCTGCCCGCAGAGTCAATTGGATGCTGGGAAGACCTGGAAGCCGCATTCCTCGACAACTTCCAGGGCACGTATGTGCGACCACCGGACGCAGATGACCTAAGCCACATAATCCAGCAGCCAGACGAATCGGCCAGGCAATTCTGGACACGGTTCTTAACAAAGAAAAATCAAATCGTCGACTGTCCGGATGCAGAGGCCCTCGCTGCCTTCAAACATAACATCCGCGACGAGTGGCTGGCCCGGCACCTAGGACAGGAAAAGCCGAAATCCATGGCAGCCCTCACATCACTCATGACCCGCTTCTGTGCGGGAGAGGATAGCTGGCTAGCTCGCAGCAACAACCTCAGCAAAAACGCTGGCAGTCCGGATACCAAGGACCGCAATGGCAGGTCGCGTCGAAACAAAAACAAACGCCGCATTAACGGCGACAGCAATGAGGATACGGCAGTCAACGCCGGATTCCGAGGCTCCAAGCCCGGTCAACGGAAGAAGCCATTCAAAAGAACCACTCCGGGCCCGTCCCATTTGGACCGAATACTCGACCGCTCCTGTCAAATACATGGAACCCCCGAAAAGCCAGCTAACCACACCAACAGAGATTGTTGGGTATTCAAGCAGGCAGGCAAATTAATCGCCGAAAACAATGACAAGGGGCTACACAGCGATGACGAGGAAGAGACCCGGCCGCCGAACAACAGAGGACAAAAGGGATTCCCCCCTCAAGTTCGGACGGTAAACATGATATACGCAACGCATATCCCAAGAGGGAGCGGAAGCGTGCACTAAGGGACGTATACGCGATGGAGCCAGTCGCCCCAAAATTCAACCCATGGTCCTCTTGCCCGATCACTTTCGATCGAAGAGACCATCCGACCAGTATCCGCCATGGCGGATTCGCCGCATTGGTTTTAGACCCAATCGTCGATGGATTTCACCTCACGAGAGTCCTGATGGACGGCGGCAGTAGCCTGAACCTGCTTTATCAGGATACAGTGCGCAAGATGGGCATAGACCCTTCAAGGATTAAACCTACAAAGACAACCTTCAAAGGCGTCATACCAGGTGTCGAGGCCAGTTGTACAGGCTCAGTCACACTGGAAGTGGTCTTCGGATCCCCGGATAATTTCCGAAGCGAGGAGTTAATCTTCGACATAGTCCCGTTCCGCAGTGGCTATCACGCTCTGCTCGGACGAACCGCGTTCGCAAAATTCAACGCGGTGCCGCATTATGCATACCTTAAGCTCAAGATGCCAGGCCCTCGTGGAGTCATCACGGTCAATGGAAACACGGAACGCTCCCTCCGAACGGAGGAACATACAGCGGCTCTCGCGGCAGAAGTACAGAGCAGCCTTTTAAGGCAATTTTCGAGTCCGGCCGTTAAACGACCGGACACGGCCAAACGCGCCCGGAGCAACATCAACCAAGACCACCTGGCACGTTCCGAGCACGCGTAGCAATGCGGCCTCAACCCCAGCCCTCGCACAATTGTAAGACAAACTCTCCGCGTACATAATTACGCCCTGGAGATACCATGGGCATAGGGGGAGAGGCACAACCACAACAGACCCAGAGTGCGGTTCGACCACACCAGGGGCTCCCAAGTGTGTCGCTCTTTTTATCTTTTATTTCTCTCTTTTTTATACAGAACTCTGTCCGGCGGCGAACCTGCCGAACTCATGATGCAACAGCCAGGGAGGGACAAAGGCCGCGACGAACACTCAGGTGGTCTCCATTACGAGCATTAAATTTGTTAAATACACCATTCCGCGGCCTACCCCTGGAGGGAGACGCCTTTAATTCGTCCAATCCCTTGCTTTCCGCACTATTTGTATCATTCCGCACTCATAGCAGATCTTCTCGAATAAAATGCAGCACTTTTTGCCCATAATTGCATTACCTTATATATATATATGTTCATTTACGACATGTTGCATCCGTACATTTTGGTACGGCCAAATACACCAGGGGCTTATGTTCCCCGCATTATGGTGTGATAAAGTCCGAACACTTTCACAAGTGCGGCACCCCGAACTTATAGCATTATATGAATCGGCTCCGAATCATGTCTTGGGTCAATAGTTGGGTTTGCCCGGCTCCCATGTTTGGCACCTTACGTTCCGTTCTATCGGCTAAGGTAGCACTGGGAGAACCACTGCGATTGCGCCCCGGTTGAGCCGGGTTAACGCCTCAGTGGAGAAAGCTAAAACTGACTGTCATGATAAGGCGAGAGACTGGTCGCTGTTCGAGAGGTCCTTTCGGGTCCTTAAAGACCTACGCCGCTTCGAGCGAAGTTCCGGATAATGTCCGACGAAGGCGTGGATAGCGCCCCGAATTCGGTCTTCCGAATACTAGGGGCTTCGCCGAAATTTAAAATTATAGAATTCTATGGCTAAGTGAGAGTGTTCAAGCACTATAAGTCCGGTTGCCTTGTTCGTTGTGTTGAGCGCCTCCCTAGATGGACCCAAAAATGGGAACAAGAGTGCTCAAGTTTATCCCGAACACCCCAGCACTCGTGGCATGGGGGCTGAAGCCGACGACTTGCCATCTCTCAGATTTAATAAACGGCCGCACAGAAGGTAATATTTTAAATTAACAAGCGTTGCTTAGCGCATATGAACAAAGTTTTCAGCGCACAGGATAACACATTGCGAATTTACTCAATAATTACATCCCTGGGGCACTCATCCGCAATCTTGCGGGCACCCTTCAGGACAGTCTTATAGTACATCTCGGGCGTACGATATTCCTTGCCCGCTGGTGGCGCGTCAGTGATTAGCTTCTCCGCATCCAGCTTGCCCCAATGCACCTTTGCGCGGGCAAGGGCCCGACGAGCACCTTCAATACAGGCGGAGCGCTTGATAACCTCCACCCAGGGGCACGCATCCACCAACCGTCGCACGAGACCGAAGTAGCTCCCAGGCATGGCCTCTCCAGGCCACAGCCGGACTATGAGGCCCTTCATGGCCTGCTCGGCCACCTTGTGGAGCTCGACCAGCTGCTTCAGCTGGTCGCTAGGGGGCACCGGATGGCCGGCCTCAGCATACTGAGACCAGAAGACCTTCTCCGTTGAGCTCCCCTCCTCGGCTCGGTAGAATGCGGCGGCATCAGACACGCTGCGAGGCAGATCTGCAAACGCCCCTGGAGAGCTCCGAATTCGGGTAAGTAACACGTAATTTACATTCACATGCTTGCTTTGCATGAAAAATGCCTTACCCGCCGCTATCTTCCTCACCAACTCAATCTCCTGAAGGGACTTATGGGCATCGGCCTTGGCAGTCTTGGCACTTTCGAGAGCCGAGGCAAGCTCGGACTCTCGAGTCTTTGAGTCACGCTCCAAACTCTCATGCTTTTCCATGAGAGCCTGGAGCTCTTGCTGAACCACCGCCACCCGCGCCTCCTGCTTTTCTCGCTCTGCCCGTTCCGCGGCCGCATTGCGTTCGGCCGCAGACACGGCCTCCTTCAGGGTCGCCACCTCGTTCGTGGCCCCTGCAGTACCCATGTTATCCTTGTTATTTTTTGTTGCAACCTAAATCCTTTTCTGTAAGGTACAAGTTCAAAGTGGTGTTACTCACCTTCTTTGTCCTGGAGCTGCTTCTTGGCGCGGCCGAGCTCTTGCTCGGACCGCTCGAGCTCCTGCTTCAAAGCACCGACCTCCGCAGTCAGTGCGGCAGAGGTCAGCAGCGCAGCCTGCAACCCATATTGACATAATTTTTTAGCAACCCTGCGTATATCTTCTTTTTTTCAGATCCTCAGTCCGGCTTTTCTTTCCGAACACCGAACCGAGCATCAGGGGCTACTGTCTATGCGGTATTACATTGCATATTTTTAACTTCTTACCTCAAAGCCTGATAGAAGGCTACTGCAGGCTTCGGTCAGCCCGCTCTTGGCAAGCTGTACCTTCTGAATCACCGCACTCATAATAGTGCGGTGTTCTTCCTCGATGGAAGCGCTCTGCAGCGCCTCCAACAAATTGTCCGGCGCCTCCGGTTGGACGGAAGCCGCCGGCGTCACGGTCTTGCCCTTCGTGCGAAGGGGCCGCCGGCCGGACTCCGGAACCACTGCGGGTTCTGATATGGAGTCCGGCGCAAAGTCCGGGAGGACGCCTTGTGGCGCCTCCGGAGCCTCCCCCTGATGGGTCCCTTCTTGGGATCCCACCTCGGCGTCCTCGGTGTCGCGAGGGGTGGAGGCGGTCGGGATGGAGTCTACATCCGACGGAGCCAACGACCCGCTCGATGAAGCGGGGAGATCATCATTGGCCGGACTACAGGCAGCATGCGGCATCAGAATGACACTATGTGACGCAGAAAAAGAAATTATAAATCACTCAGGAATCCGGATACTTACGATCTCGCTGGAGGCCTGGCCCTTGAAGGCCATTCTTCCTCGCCAACGTTGATGTTGGCGGAGCTGTCCGGGGGAATAGTCCTTCCCCTCTTGGACCCTTCGGCCTCCCCTGTTGGGGAAGCCTTCCTCTTCCTCTCTCCCTCCTCTGGGAGAGAGTCCTCTTTCTCCTCCTCGTTTTCGGGGGAGGAGTCCGCCCCGGAGTCGTCGGACACCTGAAAACGGGAACTCTTTCGAGCACCCGTGGCCTCATTCCTGGCCTTCTTCTCCGGCACCACGTGCGGTGCCGGAACCAGCAGCCTCGCTAGATGGGCGTCTACTGGGTTTTCTGGCATGGGAGCCGGGCAGATAATCTGCTCCGCCTTCCTCATCCAGTCCTGTCAAAGGAAAAGGGGAAATTAAAACCCGCATAGAGTCAAACTATGAAAAGCAAGTGTCCCGTAAAGGGGTAGAATCACTTACCTCGTCGGCTTGGCGCTGCGAGCGAAATCCGCGATCTTCAGTCGCGGATGCGGGGGCTTCGGCGCCCTTAAACAGCACCCTCCAGGCGCCTTCGTACGTCGTGTCGAAGAGCCCGCTCAGCGCCTGGTGCTGTTCCGGATTGAACTCCCACAGATTGAATGCCCGCTCTTGGCATGGGAGAATCCGGCGGACGAGCATGACTTGGACCACGTTAACCAGCCTGAGCTTCTTCACCAGCTTCTGGATACAGGCTTGGAGTCCCGTCAGCTCCTCCGAACTACCCCACAGCAAGCCCTTCTCTTTCCAGGAGGTGAGCTGCGTGGGGATACCAGATCTGAACTCGGGGGCCGCCGCCCACTTAGGGTCGCGCGGCTCGGTGATATAGAACCACCCCGATTGCCACCCCTTGACGGATTCCACGAAGGCCCCTTCGAACCAAAGGACATTGGGCATCTTGCCCAACATGGCGCCTCCGCACTCCGCTTGAGTGCCCTTCACTACCTTCGGCTTGACATTGAAGGTCTTGAGCCACAAGCCGAAGTGGGGCTGGATGCAGAGGAAGGCCTCGCACACGACGATAAACGCCGAGATGTTGAGGATGAAGTTCGGCGCCAGATCATGGAAATCCAGGCCGTAGTAGAACATGAGCCCCCGGACAAAGGGGTGAAGTGGAAAACCCAGTCCGCGGAGGAAGTGGGGAAGAAAAACGACCCTCTCATGGGGCCTGGGGGTGGGGATGAGCTGCCCCTCGTCGGGCAGCCGGTGCGCGATGTCGCCGGACAGGTAGCCGGCGCTGCGCAGTCTTTCGATGTGCTCCTCCGTAACGGAGGAGGTCATCCACTTGCCTCCCGCTCCGGACATAACTGGGGAAGGTTGAGACGAGATGTGCGGGCTTGGGCGCTGGAGCTCGAG
>NC_057804.1:520964574-520969574 GCF_018294505.1 Triticum aestivum | reverse complement strand
ATCCACGGGCGATCCTTGATTACATTGATCTCTGGCACATGGATCCAAATACTCCTATGCCTGATTTCAATCTGACTCCTGGTCAAAGTCACATGCTGACCCATTTCATCACTGAAGAGAAATGGAAATTTGAGAAGGCCAGGCAGATCAAGAAGGCTCAGTTCAGAAAGGAGAAGTTCCTGAAGAAATACGTTGTCAATATGACAACTGATGAACTCCTGAAGATCCAAGCTGAAATCAAAGCCCTCAACGATGATTTCAATGCTTACTATGATGATTGGCAACGAGCCAAAGTCAGGTTTGTGAAACTGACTGAGAAGTTCACCCATGTTGCAGCCCCATCGCAACAAGATATTCCTCAAGCTAAAGCATCTGCTCAGCCAACTGAAGAACATGCCAGCACCACTGATGACTTTCAGGCTGCTGATGAAAATGCTAGTTCCAGGGCTGATGATTACAGTCCAGCCGCTGAAGACATTGCCAGGGAATCCACTAGTGGTGCGCCTGAAGAAACTGAAGAAGTCAGGGCAACTGCATCAGTTGCGCCTGAGGAAATTCAACAAGACTCCACAGCTCCTCTTGCGCCTACACCAACTCCTACCCCACCATCTACATCAGATATGAGGAAGACCAAGGCTGCAGAGGGAGCTGCAGTGAAGAAAAGGAAAGCATAAAGTGCTTCAGAATCTTCAGCTCCAAAGAAGATGAAGCCTATGACCAGCTCACTTGAAAATCCAATTGATGCTGTTCCGATTTCCACCATGCCATCAAAGGACATTGTTCCTTTTGGTGAAGAATATGTGATCCCTAGTGGATCTAATGAAGAAAATCATTCTGTTGCTTCGTCAGAGCAGATTGATGAAGAAATTGAAGTGGATGCAATCCCTTCAACGACTGTTTCTTCCTCGCCGCTACCTCAGTTCACAGCTGAAGAGGCTGGCGTTGAAGAAAATGAAGATGAAGACGTGGACATTGGTTGTACAACGCCCATGATGAATGATGACTTTTGGAAAGTCAGCACCCCAATTCTCCACTCTTCACTCCGATTCAACAAATACCTCAGTCCCCTGCACCAACCGTTCAAATGGGCTCTGAAGAGACTCATCCCACCTCCTCTGTGCATGAAGACATTCCAGCCGCTAGTGCTAAAGAAACTGTTGTTGCCGATCCTTTGAACACGCAGACTACCACTGGAGAGGAACCAGAAATTCCTCAGCCTGAAGAACCTGAGATTGCGATTCCTGAGGTTGTGATGCAACTCACTGATACACCAGTGCCCAAGCCAAACGATCCATTCTCAAAGAAGCAAAAGTTCAAGGCTGAAGATTTCTTCAGTGAACATGTGTTCTTCACATATTACAACCCCTATGATTCTGCTCGCATAAGGAAGAGGCGTTTCTGGACTGCTAGTCAAGCAAATTTCTATTCCTCAATACTGTTCAACAAAGACAAAGTCTTCCATCATGAACATATTCCTCATGTGGACATGGAATCTCTGCCGTGCTTCGAGCCAGTCCTCAGTGTTCTTCACGATGCTGGATTGCTAAATTTTTGCACTGACATCTGTGATTGGAATGAAGAACTCATTCTTCAATTCTTTGCGACGCTGCACATTACAGGAAATTCTGAAGATGTGAATTCATGGGTGCTGGACTGGATGTCTGAAAATACTCACTACAAGGCACCAGCTACTGAATTGCTTCGTGTCTTACCACTCAGTCCTCCCCTTGACGGTGCACGTTGCGTCTACAGTGAACCTGAGCTTTCAAATCATTACATGCAAGTGCTGATGAAGCCTTTGAAGCCAGGGACAGACTCCTCGAACCAAATTCCTCGTCAAGGAATTACTCTATGTGCCTCGGACTGTCTATCGCATTCTGACGAAGACAATGAGTCCTATCAAAGGCCACGACTCAAATGATGAAGAAGTTGTTGGCATCATGAAGAATATGCTTTTCAACATCATTCATGGTGTTCCCGTCAACTTCCATGATTTCTTCATGAGGACTCTGGCGAATATTGCTATGTCACCATTTGAGCTAAAGCCTTATGCACCATGGATTATGAAATTCATCAGGACAAGGTCTTCACTAAATTATAAGGCTGATACTCTGAACCATGGCAGCTACTTGCCTCCAATTGAAGTCCTCAAACGGACATATTCCTCAGCTGATGACAAAGGCAAGGCAACTGCTGTGATAGATGAAGGCATTCGTCCATTGGATGGTCAATTCTGCAAGGTTGCATCCTACTCCACCAATGATGACTCTGCCACACATGATTCTGCCGCTAAGGAAAATCCTCAAGCCACAGCACCCAGGGTGATGACTGATCGTGAGTTACTCCTCAGTCTTCATCAGAAGGTTGATCGCAATCATAAATGGGTCAAGCGTCAGTTTGGTTCAATTCTTCACAACATGACATCAACACACAATGCAGTGAAGAAAAACCAATACTACCTCCATGAAACCTTCAACCGTACCTGGGCTGTTCTATCTCATGTCTACAGCGCTGCAGATCTAAAGAATATGGGTCTCAAGGAAGAATTTGACTGGTCTGCACCTCCACCGAAGAAATCCAAGAAGGTCAAGGTTCCTTCCTTGGTGGCCAGCTCCTATTCTTCATCGCGCGACACTGATGAAAATGAAGACTTGGATGACACTGCGGCAGGCCCTACTACGACAACCGGCCCCAACAACGCTGACGCTCCTCCATCAACTTGATATTCTTTAGGGGCGTTAGTCCTCAGTTTCGATCCTTTTGGTCATTCGATGACAAAGGGGGAGAAATTTGAGTTAGTCTTCAAGCGGGTCTATTATATGGGCATTTTTTGCTAAGTTACAACTCTCGTTCTTCTGAAACTTTATTGGATCGAGTTGTAAACTTAAACCCGATGGTGCTCTGATACTTTTGATGCACTGTGCTCTGATACTCTTGATGCGTTATTCTGCATGCTTGTTCCTCATTAATATTATTGCACGCATGCTGAATTTCATCAGGCACCATATTTCATCATGCATTTCAAATTCTTCATATTATATGTCAAATGCGTGTATGAATTACAAGATATAGGGGGAGATCTCCATGATTTAACTCTTCAAGTGTGCATTGCTTCAAAAGCAAATTCCTCACTATGCACATCTTCAGGGGGAGTTCTTCTATATCTTGCAATCAAATTCCTCAATATCAGTACTTACACTTCATATGTTTATCCCCGTTGAAAACTTAACCTATATTGTCATCAATCACCAAAAAGGGGGAGATTGTAAGTGCATCTAGTGCCCCTTAGTGATTTTGGTGTATTGAAGACTTATAGGTTAAGGGACTAATGCGTTTGTGAGTGTACACAGGTCTATAAGTCTATGAGGAGTTTGATATTTACAGAGAAAGTCGACCCCTAAAAATGAATATCTTCGACTGAAGATTTTGGTAATCCTGAAGACCTTCATGAAGACTTTGAAAGTGAAGAAATTGGTGTATACGTGAAGACTTGATATTCATGCGAGGAATATGAAGCTTGAAGACTTTCGTTTTCATAGTTTTGTTTTTCTCTTTCTTGAGTCATAGGAAACACCGTACTGTTAAAGGGGGTCGAGGAAATACTAAGGAAAAATTTCATGTGATGCTCAACTCAAAATCCTAAACCTACCAAACCCTTCGAGTGAAGCCTTTGGAAATCTCATACAGTTCAGTCAATTTCTTTAGTGACAGAGACGAAGTTCTTCTGGTCGCTGAGGAATTTGTTCTGACTGAGGAGTTAGGAATTCGCCAGTGCGGATTGCCTACACAGTGAGGAACATGATAGCCCTGAGGAATTTGAGAGTCAAATTTCCGACCGTTGCTGTGCTGCGCGCCAGCTGTCCCAAAATATCTTATCCACCTAACGGTCATATCAGACAAGGGCATTTATGTCTTATCATGTCGGGCTGCTCCCTAGGCTATAAATAGCCGCCCCCTACAACCACTAGCTGGTTGGCTGCTCCGAGAGAAACTGACACTTGTCATTTGAGAGCAACCCATCCTCCGAGGACTTTGAGCGAAAATCATCGAGTGAGGAAAAACCCAAACCCAAACACCTACAAACCCCAAAGTGATTGAGCATCACTGAAGAGATTGATCCTGCGTGGATCCGACGCTTGTTACCTTTGAAGACTGTGCTTCTTCCAGACGGTTAGGCGTCATGGTCTAGAGCATCCAAGAGGAATTGTGGATTGCCGAGTGACTGAAGTCTGTGAAGGTTTGGAAGTCGCCTGAAGACTTACCACGAGTGATTGGACGAGGTCTGTGTGACCTTAGTTCAAGGAGAATACGGTGAGGACTTGGTGTCCTGAGCTGCGTGCTCAGCGGCTGGGTGTCTGGGACTGTGTGTCCTCGAGTTTAAATACTCAGCCGCTCCAACCAGACGTACAACTGAGACAGCAGTTGGAACTAGTCTACCAAATCATTGCCTTCACCAACCTAACTGGTTATATTTCCTCAACTCTTTCATTTCCTCATTATTGTGTTGTGTGATTGTTCCCATCTATGTTTGAAGACCTTGACTGAAGACTTTCTCAATTTCCTCAGTTCAATTTCTTCAGTCTGTTTGTCTTCATCTTGTGTTATCTTGTGCTTACGCTTTCTGTACTCTAAGCTTGTCTTCATTTCATCATGATGACTATGTCTGTATCCTGTTATGCTTACTTCTGAGTACTTATTCCGCTGCAAGTAGTTCTTTGCTAAGGAATTTCCTCACCGGCAAATTCCTCAGTGAAGAATTCATAAAAATCGCCTATTCACCCCCCCTCTAGTCGATATAACGCACTTTCAGTAGCACGCCACCCCCGTCATCGACTGCCCTACCCCGCCCCGCCCCCGTGCCTGAGTCACCGCCGCCCCGCGCCACCCCTGTCGGTGCGCCGCCCCCACCGCCCAGGTGACCCCTCCTCCACCCCCTACCGCGGCCGGCCTGCCGCCCCCCTCCTCCACCCCGGTCGGCCCGGCGGCCCTCTCCTCCATCC
>NC_057804.1:520812074-520959574 GCF_018294505.1 Triticum aestivum | reverse complement strand
AGTGTGTTTGGTCTGAGGGCAACCCAATACAGTTGTTGGCCCGTATTTGTCATTTCACTCAATCTCCCCTCCCCCCCCCCCCGGGACAGATTATGCAAAGAAAGAACATTTTCCTGACGTTGATAATTCCAGGGACCAACTATTCGGGGAAGAATATGAATGTGTACATGTAGACGTTGAAGGATGAATTGCAAGAAGCCTGGGATAATGGGTTCAAGACATACGACGCCTTTAGCAAAAAGAACTTCATAACGTGTGTCTGGTACATGTACTCAACACATGACTTGTCGGTGTATGCGCTATTCGTTGGCTGGTGTGTGCATGGAAGGTTCTGAGCCCCACATCCAAGGGAGCTCTTTAGTTTCGTTGGCTTCCGGTCGGTCGCAAGTTTTCTTGCTTCGACTTGCATAGACCGTTCCTGCATCCTCGCCATAAGTTCAGGAAAGACAAGTAGAACTTCATCAAAGGTAGAGTTGTCAAAAACTTTGCACCACCTCCGCTGACAGGCCAAGAGATCTTGGATCAGTTAAATGCTCTTGAGCCAGATCCTGAGCGTCCAGGGTATTTCAAGAGGTATAATTCGCAATACGCCTGGACTCACCAGACATGCTTGTGGGATCTGCCTTACTTCAAAGACCTCCTTTGCCCACACAACATCGACGTGATGCACACTGAGAAGAATATCGCCGAGGAACTTTTTGGTACATTGTTCGGCATAGATGGGAAGTAAAAGGATAATCCTAAGGCAAGAGACAATCAGGAGGCGTTATGATGTAGACCGTTACAAAACATGCAACCACCAAAAGGAAAGAAGAACTGGACAAAGCCAAAGGCATGGTTCAATCTTGGAAGGCCAGCTATGAGGCAAATTATCTTGTGGGTGCAAAAGCATTTGATGTTCCCTGATGGGTATGTAGTGAATCTAAAGAGGGGAGCGAGTCTTGAAAAATTGAAGATATTTGGTCTCCAGAGTCATGATTGGCACATACGGATTGAGCGGGTAATGTCGGTGATGTTGCGTGGCTTCATCCCTGAGGATGAATGGCTAATATTGGTAGAGTTAAGCTATTTCTTCTATGTTCTTTGTGTGAAAGAACTATCACCTGACCTGGTAGAAGAAATGGAAGAGTTAGCGTCGGAGTTGATCTGCAAGTTAGAGAAGATATTTCCGTCGGGCTTCTTTAATCCAATGTAGCACTTGATTTTGCATCTCCAAATCGAGGCAAGATAGGGGAGCCCGTGCAAAATCGTTGGTGCTACACAAGTGAGAGGATGTAGACGACGCTTCAAGCAAAATGTAAAAATAAACGTAGAATTGAAGCATCGATGGCCGAGGCATTCATTACTGAGGAGGCGGCAAACTTCGTGACAGCACACTACGAAGCCAAAAATCATCATTTGCATAATCCGAAGCCTCGGTACAATGCTAGCGACCCTAAAAAAGGTGGATCCAACCTCAGCCGATTCAAAGGGGATCTCCCACTAGCTGGTGCTTCTAATTCCTTAACATTGGATGTCCAAGAATGGCGGACCATTTCGTTGTATATCTTCAACAACCTAATAGAGGTGCGTCCGTACATCGAGTAAGTTCTTGGTACATTGTTTCGCAACTTCTAATTCCTTTGAACTGCTCTTATTCCCGGATAAATTTGATACAGTCGATACGTCACCGAATTCTCGTATGGAGCGGTGATCCAAAAGGATTCCGTCGAAGAGTATGAGCTTCTGGCAAAGCATGGAGGTGGCTATCCCGGTTTCATCTCTTAGTTCAAACAAATGGTAATTTCCATTAGACCATTTCATTTCTTCGTCTAATTTGTGGCTAATGCAACAATCCCTTTTCTATTAAACTTGCAGGCCAATTCAGAGTTTATGGACACTGAATTCAGACAAGTCGCTAATGGTTTTGACTTTAAGGTCCGTTCATTTGATAAATACATCAATGGATATTACTTTCGTACCTATGGCAAAGAGCTATCTATGGCCGACCGAAAGTCTACAAATTGTTGTGTCTCTGCTATCGGCGAAGGAGATACCGAGTATTATGGAGGAGTTGAAGCAATTTATGAACTTCAATTCTATGGTGCAAACCCACCAAACATCATAGTCTTCAAATGTTACTGGTTCCAGCTAAAGGAGACCAGAAGGACTCATGAACATATAGGGCTAGTGGAAATCAAACAAAGCACCCATTTGGATGTTCCCAATGTCTATATTATGGCTCAACAAGCAACCCAAGTTTTCTATCTACCGTGGGCCTGTCAAAATGATCCAAATCTCAATGGTTGGGATGTCGTTTATGAAGTGTCGCCACGTGTTAGACCACCTCCCCACAATGAAGAGGATTATGAACCTCACATTAACCCACACACATATGAAGGAGAATTCTTCCAAGAAACACGTCTTTACAAAAAAATGTTTCAAGAAACTCTCTACTTCATCCCAGAACATTGAAGTAGACAACGACAGTGAACCCGACTTCACCCCTTAGCCGGAACAAGAAGAGCCTAAACTAGAAGAGGTTACTACTGCGGATGACCTGTTAATGCTTGACCGATTACATAAAGGTGGCCTTCCACAGGATGATGCATTTATTAATGATGATGATGATGAGCACGTCATTACTGATAGTGATGATGATGATGCATTTATTGATCCCAAAGCATTTATTGAACCCGACAATCCATATTATTATTAGGTATTCAATTTTTATGTTGTACTTAATTTATATAGTTACTTGTATGATTGTATGATTAATATAGTTACTTGTATAAGTTTCTTACTTTGTATGGTTGTTTTTTATACATAGTGCCATGGTCTTGATATCCGTCCCCGTTGGCCCTCACCCGCTTTATGATTCAGATGTGGTAAATTCTCTTTATAACTATTTGTTGCATTTTGCATTTATGACAATTATGGCCATCAAGTTGACATGGAGATATTTCAATCTAGGAGGTATTTGAACCGGAATTTGCAACTGACCCTCTTGTCGAGAAGTTAAATTTAGTTGAAAAAGAAAATGAGTATTTGAAAGAAAAAATTAAAAGAATTGAAGAAGAGAAGATGAAATTGGAGTTGTATGTTGCCGATGTCGTTGATGATCACAAGATGAAGATGAACGCAATGCACTTGAAGATGGATGCAATGCGCTTGAAGATTAAGAAGATTAGAAAATATGCCGTTGATAATGAGGCTTGGTATCATTATGTCGTTGGATCAATTGTTACCTTAGTTGCGATCTTCATCGCATTTGTTGTGATGTGGGTAAGTTTTCTCTAGTGCTTTGCTTAACAAATGCATACTTAGCTTACTTTCCTCCTAAATGGCATAATTACCTAAGTTAGACAAAAAATGAGCTATACTTAGCTTCTTCAGTTCATTTATGACATACTTAGCATACTTAGGTCAAAAATGGCATGATAATCTTTGTTACCTCCAAAATGATATAGACTTAGCTTATTTTCCTCGAAAATGACATAATAACCTTACTAAGCTCCAAAATGACCTATTTACCTAGCTTAGCTCTAAAATGACCTATACTTAGCATTTTTACCTAGCTTAGCAATAAAATGGCATTTTTACCTACCTTAGTGAGAAGAAGAAGATCTCAACCCAAGATCCTAGGGATGGCACCGGAGAGAAACAGAAAAGGAAGAGGTAAAACAAAGTTGCTTCTTTGACAAACGAATGAAACCAACAAACTTTGAGAGGTTGAAAACTTGAAGAATGACACGACAGATATGAATGAAATTGAAAACACTTTGGACAAGAGGAACAAGGAATACCATGAGAATAAAGAGCTTAGGTGACAAGATAGACATTGAAACCACTCTGGTTAACAGAAGATAGAGAAGGAATAAGAACTTAGGAATTTGGGCAGCACCCCGGCCAAAATTAGGAGCAAGGAATACAATATGAGCTTGATAAGATGGGATGATACTTGACGAGAGCAACAACATAATACCTTCGAAACAAAAGAATAGAAGCTATATTGTTGGGATAAAGGGACGAAGAAGAAAATGGCAACTTCTACCACAAATGAACTTGGAAAGCATCATTGCAAAGAAGGATTGAACGGAGTTGTTGGAAAAAAAATCACCAACAAAAGAACAGGCTTGTTGTGGGCTTATGGAAAACAACTCAAAGCTTGAGGTGAAATTCTGCCACTATCAAATGATTGATTAGTTGAGAGGAACGAAGAGATGGAAAAACTTCTTTCACCACGAGAATAGGAGGAAACTTGGATCATTGATAAACACCATAATAGCAACACTCCTTAGGGAAGGCTTTAGCTGAAATCTATACCTAGATACTCCAACGACAAAATTAGTATGGGTTGAAACAACTCATGATCGAAGAGAAAATGATGGTTTTACAATATCTCATTCCCGACAACTTGTGAATCATGAAATATGAAGGGAAATTGTCAAGAATGACATAAGACCACCTCAAAAGATAAGGTAGAAAGAATTGCACTTTGAAATGCAAGAAGAAGAATACTTGATCCCCTCCAACAAGAATCTTGATGAACACATGAAGAATGAATTAAATCCTTGATGAACCATCAAGTAGAGCCTCCATGAGAAACTCCGGTGAAAAAAGGATGATAGAAAGAAAGAAAGAGAAGTTGAAAATACAAGGCGAATCCTTGCAATGATTTAGATGGAGCTTCACGGCAAGACATCCAAGAAAACTTAGAACTCCGGAAAATAAAGGTGAGCAGCTTGAATCGAGAATTGATACCATGAATGAACTCCGGAGGAAGGAATTAAATCACCTCAAGGGAAAACAAGAATAAGGATTATGTCATGCTTACCCTTCACCATCTTAAATTGATGACAAGCAACAGATAGGCATGCTACTTATTCTCACTGAAAGGATTAAGAGAGATATAGTGCAAGCTTGGGAAGGTCTTTAGTGAACCACCAATAGGAATTGAAAATGAACGTAGAAAAGGGACGACTCACCGGGAAGAATTAGAAAACGAACGAAGATACTTGGTGAAATTTCGATACAAGAGAATGAAGATGTCACGAGCTGACTAGAGAATACTTGAGCACTGCACCAGTAAGATTTGGAGAACGAGAGCTGAAAGCTGAGAATGAGTAATATTCAGAAATGACGGCCTCCGGGGAATCAAATTGAAAAGACTCCTGAAATGCTTTGGATGGGTATGAAAATAATTTCTCACAATCGAAACAAATTGAGAGGATAGCAACAAGCATGAACCACAAAGCTTCAGTAGAACGGACAAGGACTTAAGAGGAAATCTTCTTCGGTCTTCAAAATTTGAGAATGATGACGAGAAACACCACCATGAATTGTTGAGGCACTCCGGAATGAAAATTAGAAAGGTTGAACAAACAATGAAAATAATTTGAAAGATCTTGGAGAATGACATATGACTGATGAGAATTCATTCTTACGTCAAACTTTGAAAAGAATTTGGGAATAACTCCGGAAAAAAAATAGAAGAGTCAGGTAAGATCTTGGCAAAACACCTGTGGGTTAGGGCCCACTCAAAAGAAACGCCATTGGAACAAATGCTTAGAAAGAGATTATGCACCGGGAAGATTTAAATAGCTTGAATGAGGCAACAACCCCGAAATAGCTTGAAAGGATTTAAAATGGAAACACGAATCTTCTGAGATCCAGAGCAAATATATAGTGAAAGAGAATGATTAAGAGGTGCACTGGCATGAGAAAGCATTTGAAATGAGGAAAGGGATATAATCAACGCCAAAAGATTAAATTAGTTCACGAGAGAAGAAAAAAACAAAGAATGGTAAACTTGAAACTTCCTTAGCAACCTCAAGAGAATCACCGGGTAAGAACATTGATGGAGAAGAATGAAAATAACCTGACATGAATAAAATGGATACTTTATTACGGATTCTGGATCCATGAAGGAAAGGGTGGGACGGTGGGAAAGCAAAGGCAACTTGGGATGAATGATACGAATGTTGTTAAGAAAACTGAGAATTGATCTTGTGAATGTTGAAATGATTGGATTAGCCTGAAGAGAAGCATGCCGGTTGGAAAAGAATTGACATGACAACCTCGATGATCGAAAGGATTAGCATTCACATTGACATATGAGAACGCCGCTTAGGAAAAGGAATGGAATCAACACTTGACACCGAAGCAACTCGAATACCATAACTCAAAACAAAACAAAGGATCGGGCTTGCAGAATAAGCCGGAAACAAAAAAATGATAGAGATTTCGTCTGAAATTTTTGTGGTGGGGCCCACTCGGGCTCGATCGTACAGCAACATCATGTACAAGGTAGTGCACATGACATACGATGTGTCCCCAAGTCAGCATAGCCAAGGACACTATAAGACACAACGAGACCACTGTAAAACCAACCGTGGATAGGCGGACCACTAGACGTCGAACCCCAATCTCATATCATGCATCCGTCGAAAAGATATCCTGGGTAACTACTTCAATTCCCTCCTATGAACTCTCGAAACTTTTGGTTATGCAATCTGGTGTTGGGGATACAGGGAGGCACAAATATCTGACATAACTAACAAATCCTACACTCCAACTATATCAATCCGTCAAAACATAACCAAGAAAACCTCGGAAATCATGTACCTGAGACCTTCGAACACACAATGATACTAGTCATGGAGGATCATTCGTGCTATCTCCTTCAGTACTGGTTATAAGTCACGTCACTATTTGCCACCATGAAAAGTATGGGAGCATTTCGATGTCGGCGTCCTCCGGTATTCCAGAACTGAAACGATAAGCACTGTGACGAAAACACCTTGGAGCTCAACTCCCCGGGACACTGCCACAACCCCTAAATGTTAGGAGGAACCAAGAACAGAATTCCCGTCACAATGATATCGGACCGATTCCACAATACCCACATGATCCTAAAAAAATGAGTGAAAAAGAGAAGAGTGAAGTCAAAACATCAATGTCACGAGTCCTCACTAGAGCGATGAAGGGGTTGAGGAGTAAAAATAAATCCTACTCTCCGATATAACTAGACTCAAAATAGTTTTTTTTCTAGACTCAACAACATCAGCGGTTCGATCAAGCAGGGGATCCTAAGGTCGGTAAGGCTCTGATACCAACTTGTAGCACCCAAGATGCGATTCTATCTCATTCACGTGATGAATTCATGATTGGGGCACAATCGCATTTCGAGCACATGGCAAGGTGGATATCATTACAACATACCATGTACTGAATAGATGAGAATACAAGATAAAGGCTTACACTCGCCACAAGCTACAACATGAATACAACAGTTCATCAATACATAGCAATCACCATACAGAAGAGGAGGATCTGACTACGGATGAAATCAAATGAAAAAGAAGAATGAAATCCACCCTGCTAGCCCAGTCTCCCGACCCGGAACCTATGTCCCTTGATCGAAGAAGAAGAAGAAGAAGAACTCCAAACAAGCAAGCATCGCACTCACGTCATAGCATCGCATTACCTGTACCTGCAATTGTTGTTGTAGTAACCTGTGAGCCACAAGGACTCAGCACTCCCATTACCATGGGTATCAAGACTAGCAAAGCTTAATGGGTATGGAATGGATAAGTGGTGAGGCTGCAGCAAGCGACTAAGCATTTGTATGGTGGCTAACTTACGAGTACAAGAATAAGATGAGAAGCAACGCAAACTGTCGCAAACTAGTAATGATCAAGAAGTGATCCCAAACTACTTACGTTCAAACATAACCCCTCCGTGTTCTCTTATCTTCTCACTCAAAAAGAGACAGACACGGTTACACACGAGGTTGGTTTATTTTAATTTGGATCTGGTGTCAAGTTCTCTACAACCGGATAATAAAAAAAATCCTATCTGCCACATAATTGCAGACACGGCTCTCGAAAGTTTAAACCCTGCAGGGGTATCCCAACTTAGCCCATGATAAGTTCACGATCCGCGGTGACAATCCTCCATCGCGGGACACCCCGAGTACCCTCAGAATCCCGATGCACAAGCTCTTCGAAGAAAGGAAAACTATCCCAAGGAGATCTCCCGGTGAGTCAAATCCGTGTCCACGGCCGCGCACTCTCTATCTACGAACTCATCCGTCTATGCAAAGTGGACGATAGCCAAAATGCCATCGAGTTTCCCCAAGACAGCACCGATGACTGCTAGGTAGGTGGGCCAACACTCATGTCGACACTGGTCTGGGTAGTTGATTAAGAGTCCTCGGGTGCTACCTGGTCCCTATGCAAGTTTTAGTTATTATTAGGCAAATGGTAAAACCAATGTTGGATCTCCTCGGGAAAGCTTTACTTTAGACGATGAAACAAAGGGGGCCCATAAACCCCGACCATGTTAGGAACGCAAAATCAAGGAACATAACACCGGTATGACGGAAACTAGGGAGGCAAGAGTGCAACAAAACACCAGGCAAAAGGCCGAGCCTTCCACCCTTTACCAAGTATATATGTGCATTAATTAAATAAGAGATATTATGATATTCCAAGACATCCATGTTCCAACATGGAACAACCTGCAACTGCACCTGCAACTAGCAACGCTATAAGAGGGGCTGAGCAAAGCGATATCATAGCCAAACAATGCTTTGTTGGGATGGTGAAAAGGTTAGAGGCTGTTTCATGCCATATTGGGAGGTTTGATAAACAAGTGGTGGGTAGCGCGACATAGCGATAGCATCGAGACAACTATCAAATCAAATATAGTAGTGGTATCCAGGGTAACAGTCATCTTGCCTGAAATCCTACTAGGAAGAAGATCGAGTCCATGAAGTAGATGAAGCAACGTAGTCGAACGAATCATCACGATCGCAACGTTACCGAAACTAAGAAGCAATACCGGGAAGAAGCAAACAACATGGTAAACGCACAAGCATAAACATGGCATGATGCACAAACAAGTATGATGCATGTCCAGGTTAATGAGTCATGGCATGGAAAAGTGTAACAAACAATACTACAAATTAAGTGGGTATTGACGAAACACCACATTCGTTTATTTAGTTCTCTCCCGTTTATATACCCAACAATATTAGATGTTGCTAAACATGGCAAGAGGTGAAACATATGAAAACTACCTAGCTAGGCAAGTTTAAATGAGGCCGGAAACAATAAACAACAATTCTGGAAAATCACCATGTCATTTAGCAATTTAATGCAAAGAACAATTTAAGACATTTAAATGTTGTTATCATGATGCGGATGACATGCACAAGTTTTATGCAATTTTAAGAAAATGCTGACATTTAATATGATAGGGAGCATTTTTCACTAGGTCGGAAAGAATTGGATGCCACGGCGGCGAAAACGGAAACAATGCCACAACAACATTCTGGTTCTGACAACTCATTGAGATATTGGTGCAAAAGAAGTGTGGCATGAGCGTGTCATGCAAAAGGTGGTGGGGTGATCCCAGATATCGGGATCCCACATGTCGGTGGCATGGAATCAGGGAACATGCAAGTAACAATTCATCCACGGCAAACATCGGATACATGCAACCATCTCATACACACATATGCATTCATCCACGGGCGGTCATCCCGGGGTTATACCTTCGAAGCGTGCATTTTTGGAACGGTTCGGATTCATTGAGGGAAGTAGACGTTCTCGAGACGGTCGTAGTGGAAGTAGTAGTACACGGCGACGGTAGTTGTACACAGGTCTCGTGACCCATGGTTCTTCAGGCAACGGTAGTCGTACACGTCTGTAGGTGTTTGGGGCCATCGGTAGAGGTACTTGGTGTATCACTGAATTTCGCGACCCAGTGCAGTAGTCATTCAGGCGTCTAAGTGGTCTTGCTGATCTCGGTCTCGGCAACGTGGTTGTACAAGAGCGTCGTCGGACTTGTCGAATCCAAACTCTTCGAGGGTCGTTGTTATACTTGGCGCTTGCAGTGTGGTGTTTTGCGAAACCAAGGGTACTTGACGAAATCTTCAGCGATGGAACTTAGCGCTTATCCATGTTCGGTAGTCATTCGACTTGTCGTCAACAGCAACAACAAGCATAGGTGCACGAGGACAGCGAAGACCACCGGTAGGGGATGGCGGCTACCGGGGCTGATGCAAGGGACTTGGGTAGGAGGTGAAGGAGACAAAGTGACACGTTCTTCGGCGAGAAGGCGAAGCAGAGGAGGTCGAGCACGGGGAGGCTAAGGTCATCGCCACCGATCCCGAGAACGTCATCGGACCTGGAGGTTGAGGCAACCAGTGGCGGAGCCTGGGGCGGTGGTACCATTGAGGTTCGGGCACGGGGAGGAGTTTGTGCCCTCGCTCGATGCAGGAGGCAGCAGGCACGAAGCAGGGGGAGCAGCAGAGGGACTTGGCCATGCTCTTGGGGCTCCGGTGAGCTGAGGAGTCCGGCAACGACGGGGATGGTCGGGACCCGGCAGATCCGAGGAGATGCGGTGGAGGCGAGGTGTTGTGGTGGTGGATCGCGTAGGTTGAGAGCTGCAACGCCGGTTGGTCAGGCTTGAGAGTTGCAGCCATGCTCGCCCCGAGCTCCGCACAAGCATTCGACGCGGGATACATTTGGCTACAACACACCAGAGCTCATCCACGAGGGTCTTGAGGTTGTAGCTGAGGGAGTAGCAGATGTTGTACCAGGGCAAGGAGCGGGATGATGGCGACCACCTACACATGGCCCGCGCCCTGTACAAGGACAAGGTGTTGGAGTTCTCGATGAAGGTGTTGAAGGCGGGGTAAGTGGGGTGCGGTAGGATCTTGTCCTTGGGAACCATAAGTGGGTAGTCTTGGTAGTCCACCTCCTGCTCCTATGGCACCCGCTCCTTTGGCGTCGGCGCGACAACTGCTATGGACCCGATCCTGCCTCATCGCCAAAGAATCGCATCGCGCCATCGCCAAAGTTGGTTGGCGAGCCCGTAACTGGACTGACACCCGTGGTGGAGACACCGGTGGATGAACCATATGCCACTACAGGAAGGGATTAAGACGACACATGTATCGAAGACCATTCTACCAAACTATGTGCAATGCACAAATCACAAACAATAACAAAGTATAGTCATGTGCGAGAAAACAGAATGTGTGTGACGGCTTGATACGTCTCCAACATATCTATAATTTTTGATTGTTCCATGCTATTATATTATCTATTTTGGATGTTTCATATGAATTAATATGCTATTTTATATTATTTTTGGGACTAACCTATTACCTAGAGCCCAGTGTCAGTTTCTGTTTTTTCCTTGTTTTTGAGCTTCGCGGAAAAGGAATACCAAACGGAGTCCGAACGGAATAAAACCTTCGCGATGATTTTTCTTGGACCAGAAGACAACCAGGAGACTTGGAGATCAAGTCACAAGAGCCACAAGGCGGCGACAAGGGGGGAGGGCACGCCCGGGGGGGTAGGGCGTGCCCCCTACCTTGTGGGCCCCTCATGACCCCCCCTGACCTAATTCTGCCTCCTATATATTCACATATATTCCTAGACCACCATAAGCATCCACGAAAACACTTTTCCCCCGCCACAACCTTCTGTTCCTGTGAGATCCCATCTAGGAGCCTTTTCCGGCATCCTGGCGGAGAGGGATTCGATCACGGAGGGCTTCTACATCAACTCTATTGCCCTTCCGATGAAGCGTGAGTAGTTTACCTCGGACCTACAGGTCCATAGCTAGTAGCTAGATGGCTTATTCTCTCTCTTTGATTCTCAATACCATGTTCTCCTCGATGTTCCTGGAGATCTATCTGATGTAATCTTCTTTTGCGGTGTGTTTGTCGTGATCTGATGAATTGTGGATTTATGATCAGCTTATCTATGAATATTATTTGAATCTTCTCTGAATTCTTATATGCATGAGTTGATATCTTTGTAATTCTCTTCGAACTATCGGTTTAGTTTGGCCAACTGGATTGGTTTTTCTTGCAATGGGGGAAGTGCTTAGCTTTAGGTTCAATCTTGCGGTGTCCTTTCCAGTGACAGTAGGGGCAGCAAGGCACGCATTGTATTGTATTGTTTCCATCGAGGATAAAAAGATGGGGTTTACATCATATTGCTTGAGTTTATTCCTCTATATCATGTCATCTTACTTAAAGTGTTACTCTGTTCTTCATGAACTTAATACTCTAGATGCAGGCAGGAGTCGGTCGATGTGCTGAGTAATAGTAGTAGATGCAGGCAGGAGTCGATCTACTTGACATGGACGTGATGCCTATATTTCATAATCATTGCCTTGGATATTGTCATAACTGTGCGCTTTTCTATCAATTGCTCGACAGTAATTTGTTCACCCACCGTATTATTTGTCATCTTGAGAGAAGCCTCTAGTGAAACCTATGCCCCCCGGGTCTATTTTCCATCATATTAGTTTCTGATATACTATTTTGCAATCTTTTACTTTTAAATCTATAAACCAAAAAACCCAAAAATATTTTATATTTTGTTTATCTATTTCTATCAGATCTCACGTTTGCAAGTGACGACGAAGGGACTGACAACCTCTTTATCGCATTGGGTGCAAGTGTTTAATTGTTTGTGCAGGTATTGGTGATTTGTTCTTTGTCTCCGACTGGATTGATACCTTGGTTCTCTAACTAAGGAAAATACTTATCTCTACTTTGTTGCATCACCCTTTCCTCTTCAAGGGAAAAACCAACACAAGCTCAAGAAGTAGCACGGCTCATCCATCAGGCATGATTTTGGTACGCATATCGTGTGTGATAACGACACACAACAAATTGTCCTTCTGCTTGTGCGATATGTCATCGTAACACTGACGATTCTGGATTTGTAATTGTGGGCATTGATTGACAATCAGTTTGTAAAAACGAAGTGTGTGCAATGACTTAAGCAAGGCATGAGCTCGACTTCAAGATTACGCGTTTTTGATGAGTTTAAAGGTACACATACGGGTTTTGAAGGACACTCGTGTGTAATAATTCTAGACAGCGCCGATGATTTTTTGGTGTGAACTGCGTGCTCTATAGGGCACACAATTAAAGAAATCAATTGTGTGCAATAATGTCAAAGATCGTTGCCAATTCCGTAGTTTGACAGGGAAAACACATGGCAAACTGGTAATTAAATCAAGTCCATTACATATTAAAGTAGAAATATTAATCATCCATTACATATTAAGGTCCAAATATATAATATTTAGAGAGGATCGGCATAAGGAATTATATGAGCGAACGACGATAGAGATCAAAGTGAGGTGGCCAAAGTGCTCAGCGGCAACATCCGATGTCCGAGTTATGGTGGCTGGTAAGGTTGATATATGTCCCATAGCATTTCATTAATGGTATTCATATTAATTATCAATTTAATACTCTAGAAGTGAGAACCAGTTAGGTCAAAAGAGAGAACTCTGAATTTTCATGATACCTGACGCATATGCCACATTGCAACGAGAACATAGCTGACCCGACAGGGCTTGTGCTAATTTATTTATTTATTATCAAAAGGGTTACCCTGATTCTTATTAATAAAAACAATTAGATATTCACAACACTAACACCCGGCCTTCTAAACAGGTTTCATTCATTAGTAGCTTTAGCAAAGTGCTTATCTTAGAGCCACTGAATACATCACGAGTGCTACATACACTGCAAATAAAGAGACAGTCATCCTACAAAGCACAACGACCTTGCCCATTATCTTGACAACCTCTTTCATTTCCTCATTGCTACCAAGCCCATTCAGCAGCTGTTGCTTTTCCACGATCTGAAGAACTGCATCGTTACCTTCTACTCTACATCTTTCTCTTCTATCGTTCCTTATCCATTACGATGAGATTGATAGGGAAAACGCATACCAGACTGGTAATTTATATATAGTAGCAGTGACCATTGGATGTCAATCCAACTGTCGTCGTACTTATTCAATCTCTGATCTTCTTGCTCCAGTCACCCAAACTAGCGCCCCACCCTACTCCCACCGTTGGCCAAACCATCCCTCTACTCACCCACAACTCATGTTATTCTCCGGTGACGACAGCCTCACCACACAGACGAACCAGTCAACACTCGTACTCCCGTCTCCATGGGCATCCACTATCGCATCTTCCCATGCTCCAGGTCATTCCCTTCCTAGGCGTCGCCATCATCCACCGGCTTGGTGCTCTCGGCGCGGCGTGGTTAATGTGGTCAATGAATGACATCCATCGGAAGTAGACTCTACATGGAGAGTCTGGCTGTAGGGACCCACCAGGTCCATGGCCGCATGTAAGCAAGATCCTCCTTATTATGCACAAACAAAAGTCCCCCTAATATACGGGCTTGTTGAAGCGTATGTATTGTTTTATCTATCTGGCCCCAATCGTGTAGGTACATGCATCATGGTCGGTCTTTCTGCAACGATGAACCTTGCCCAAGTAAGGAGTGGCACATGTCGTAGTAGGGATTTTGGCCCCTGATATAGCAGCTCACACAACCCTATCTAAATCGTGTACACATATATACAACCACATCGTAAAAATATGGGGCAAGTATTCGTGTATCGCCCGTCCGGACTCGGGTATATACAACTGGTCATACTAGTGTAAGTACAAAAGACTGCGCAACAACGAGGTCTTGTTCAACAAGCACCAACAGGCTAGGGTTGGACGGCCGAAACTGGAGAGCAAACAACAAAGGGTTCTTGTTTACCGGGAGCCAACCAGCTAAGGTAGAATGGGCGAAATGAAATCCTATTCATCGAGCCCCCACAACTGGGGGTGTGCCACACTGTCGGTGGGAAACGACACCTATGGGATCACAAGAATCCCTACTGCGGTTGCGAGGCGCGGGATCATGAGAAGAGCAGGACTAATGGACAGCACAAAGGGGATTTACCCAGGTTCAGGCCGCAAAGATGCGTAAAACCCTACGATCCTGCTTTGGTGGATGTATTTAGTGTTCTTGAGCTCTTGAACTAGCTCTGGGTGTGGCCAGGTTCCAAAGAGCCGACTCCCTCTTCGGTGCGCCATGGGCCTCCTTTTATAGGCGAAAGGGGCTGCCACAGTGGCACACAGGAGGTGGAAAGTGCTACAGCATTATGAGCTTATCGCTAGTATTACAGGACAAAGTGCATTAAATGCGGGGCTTAGGTGTCCCTCCACTTTATCAGGGACGGGGTGAGGCCCATCCCATCCGTCGCCGCCCCTCCTGGCTTTGACACGCACCTGGCCAGCGGTGCATGCATGGCCATGTAGGCAGGCAGGCAGCTGAGGTGGCGCGGTGGTGGAGCCTCCACGAAGGGCTGCATGTTGCCACGCAGGTGCCTGCCCAGTTGGTTGGGTTGGTAGCTGCATGCGAACGGCGTCTGCGGAGACTTGCTGGCGCGGGCCTGGTAGTGGCCCTGCTGGCGCGCCTGGCGAGGGTCTTGCCATGGCGCGCTGGCGTCCCCGGCAAGGATCTTGCCGGGGGTCTTGTGGATTTCTTCGGTGAGGATGGTTGCCTTCCTATCCTCATTTGATCTTGACTATTCTTTGTCTTCACAAAGATCTGCATGCCACCATGGAGGTGCCTCCCGAGTCATGTCCCAATGCATTTGCTTAGCGTTGGTGGGCTCAAAGGTGGCTCACTCAGCTGGTGTGGGTGAGCTGCCCCGGCAAGGGTCTTGTCGGGGCCGCTAAGGCTGCCCCGGCAAGGGTCCTTGCCGGGGAAACCTGCTTCGCCCATCCGATCTTTGTGGCATTGGTCCTTGTCGTTGCTTTGTTTGCCTTGTGCCTTCGGCTTCTCTCCGTCTTCCCTTTCCTGTCCTGTTATGCATGGCCGCGGCGGGTGGCTCGGACTGCCCATGCACAAGTAAAGGGGTCAAAAGCAGAGCCCCTACTTTTGTACACTGACAGGAGCCCCCGGGCCTGGGCCATACATAAGCACAGCATGTTGTTGGGTCAGGCCCAGAACGGTGCGCGGGCAGTTTGGGGTGGATTTTACCGCGGTAACAGTTCCGTCTGCTGTGCTTCCCCATGACCCGCGTTGAACGCATGACGTGGGGGTCGTGCGCCCGTATGACGGAAGCACACTGGTGTCATCCCGTGGTGGACAGTAAAGAGGCGGCTTGCGTGTCTCTTTGAGACCACAGGGCCGCTGCTCATTTACTTCCCTCGCTTGGGAACCGTCGCTCCACATGTCCCACTGCGCCTATCCCTTGCGCCACGTTCGCTGCATGCACGGTGCAGGGCATATGACAGGCGCGCGGGATGTGAGAAGTCATGCGCGTGCGTGGGTCGATTCCCAGGCGCCTTCAATGGAGCGGGGAGGGCGGTCGATGGCCCCGCTTGTTGTCACTTCAACGGGCCGGATTGGCCGAGAGGGGGTGGCCGAGCCTCGCCCCTACCCCTTTATAAAAAGGGGAGCGGGAGGAACGGTGCCTCTCAATCATTCGCCATCTGCCTCTCCCCATTCCTGCTTCCTCCTTTCTTCTGCCATGGCGAGGGGGCGTGGCGATGCTTCATCAGTGGCGGCGAGGGTCTCGGCTCGACAACGCATCGCTCCTCCCCAAGAGCTCTTAGCGGCGGAGCCGCCCATTAGGGGGAGGGGGAGGGGCGAGGTCGAGGCCGCTGTCGGTGTCAAAACCAGCGGATCTCGGGTAGGGGGTCCCGAACTGTGCGTCTAGGCGGATGGTAACAGGAGACAAGGGACACGATGTTTTTACCCAGGTTCGGGCCCTCTCGATGGAGGTAAAACCCTACTCTTACTTGATTAATATTGATGATATGGGTAGTACAAGAGTAGATCTACCACGTGATCAGAGAGGCTAAACCCTATAAGCTAGCCTATGGTATGATTGTTGTTCGTCCTACGGACTAAAACCCTCCGGTTTATATAGACACCGGAGAGGGCTAGGGTTACACAGAGTCGGTTACAATGGGAGGAGATCTACATATCGTATTGCCAAGCTTGCCTTCCACGCCAAGGAAAGTCCCATCCGGACACGGGACGAAGTCTTCAATCTTGTATCTTCATAGTCCGGGAGTCCGGCCAAAGGTCATAGTCCAGCCATCCGGACACCCCCTAATCCAGGACTCCCTCAGTAGCCCCTGAACCAGGCTTCAATGACGACGAGTCCGGCGTGCAAATTGTCTTCGGCATTGCAAGGCGGGTTCCTCCTCCGAATACTTCATAGAAGATGTTGAACACAAGGATAGTGTCCGGCTCTGCAAAATAATTTCCACATACCACCATAGAGAGAATAATATTCACACAAATCTAATTTGCTGACGTATTCCGTAGCATGACATCATGCCACAACCAAGCCTTTATTCGAATCGTTTTACTGTCCCACCTCAGCACGTTTAGCGAGGCGGTTTCCTTGGCACGTCTTGTCGAAGCAGAGATCGTGTCCCCTTATTCCGGGATTCTCATCAATACGGGCATGGGTAACCCAACCGCGCCATTAATCACGGTGCTTGGGAGATAAGCGGGTTTTACTAGGCTGGTGGGGGCACATAGTTTCGGCCGCCCATATAAGGGGATAAGAATCCACCCTTTCCGTCTACGCCTTCCTCCTCCTTCGCTTATCCATTCCTGCGCACTCGAGCTCCCGCGCCCAAGTACGCACTGCCCACCTCGACCTTCTCCAACCATGTCCGGAGCGGGAGGCAGGTGGATGGCCTCCTCCGTCACGGAGGGGCAAATCAAAAAGCTGAGGAAAGCCGGATACTTGTCCAACGACATCGCCCACCGGCTCCCAGATGAGGGGCAGCTCATCCCCACCCCTAGGCCCCATGAGAGGGTCGTGTTTCTCCCGCATTTCCTTCGCGGACTGGGCTTTCCTCTTCACCCATTTGTCCGGGGGCTCATGTTCTACTACGGCCTGGATTTCCACGATCTGGCCCCGAACTTCATCCTCAACATCTCGGCGTTTATCGTCGTGTGTGAGGTCTTCCTCCGCATCCAGCCCCACTTCGGCTTATGGCTGAAGACCTTTAATGTCAAGACGAAGGTTGTGGGCGGCCGACAAGTGGAGTGCGGAGGCGCCATGGTGGGCAAGATGGCCAACGTCACATGGCTCGAGGGCTCCTTTGTGGAAATCATCAAAGGGTGGCAATCAGGGTGGTTCTACATCACCGAGACGCGTGACCCTGAATGGGCAGCGGCCCCCGAGTTCTGATCTGGCATCCCCACACGGCTCACCTCATGGAAAGAGATGGGCCTGTCATGGGGTAATCCGGAAGAGGCGACCGGACTCCAAACCTGCGTCCAGAACCTGATGGACAAGAAGGTTAAACTCGTCAACGTAGTCCAGGTCATGCTCTTCCGCTGGATCCTCCCGTGTCAACGGCGGGCTTTTAATCTATGGGAATTCGACCCGGCCCAGCACCACACTCTGCCCAGGCTCTTCGACACAACGCACGAAGATGCTTGGAAGGTGCTTTTCAAGAGCTCCGAGGTTCACCCTCCCACTACCGAGGATCGCGGATTCAGCGCGAAGCGCCAAGCCAGCGCGGTAAGCTTAGTTTACCCATTACAGGGTACTTGTTTTTCATAGTTTGACTCTATGCGGGATCTAAGCTCCCATTCCTTTAACAGGACTGGCAGAAGAAGTCCAAACAGATCGACTGTCCGGCTCCTTTGCCCGAAGGCCCAGCAGACGCCCGCTTGGCAAAGTTGCTGGTTCCGGCACCTCACGTGGTGTCGGAGAAGAAGGCCAAGAAGAAGGCCACGAGAACTCAAGGGAGCTCCCGGCGCCTGGTGGTGTTGGACTCATCGCTCGACGACCCCGAAGCGCACTCCTCCTCTGAAGACGAGGAGGAGGAAGAAGAAGCCTCTCCCCCTCCAACGGGGGGAGGAAAGAAAAGAAAGGTTGTCCCAACTGGGGAGGCCAGAGGGTCCAGGAAGACCCTTCTTCCGGACTACGCCTCTGACGCCGAGGACGGCAGAGAGGAGTGGCCAACCAGGGCCAAGCCCCTGGTAACATCGTAAGTATCCGGATACCAGAATAACTGATGGCGTTCCTTTATTTGCATAGTACCTTCTGACGCCGAATATAATTATGCAGTCCGCCCAGGGCCCAGCTCAATGCTTCGTCGAGCGGATCCCTGGATTCGTCGGATATGAATAGTCTTTCACTCCCAACCGCTACCTCCCCTCGCCCCACGGATGATGCCGAGGTGGAGTCCCAAAAGGGGACGGGCCAGGAGGAGGCAGCCCCGGAGACGCCACAAGGCGACCTCTCGGAGTCCAGGCGCAAAGGGGGAAAAACCCAAAGGGCTCTAAGTCCGGTCCTGGGCCGGACGCCGCATCGGAACCTTCAGTGGTTCCGGAGTCCGGCAGGCGGCCCCTTCGTAAGAAGGGAAAGCCTACGACGCCGGCGGCCTCCGTCCAACCGGAGGCGCCGGACAATTTGCTGGAGGTGCTTAACGGCGCCTCCATCGACGAGGGGCACCGCACTGTTATGAGTGCGGTGATCCAGAAGGTTCAGTCTGCCAAAAGCGGGCTGACAGAAGCCTGTGCCAGCCTTCTAACAGGCTTTGAGGTATGTATTTAAAACATGTAAAAATGTTACCGCATAGACAGTAGCCCCTGATGCTTAGTTTGGTTTTCGAAAAGAAAAGCCGGACTGAGGATCTAAAAAGATATACGCAGGAGTCTAACACAAATATGTCAATATGGGAATGCAGGCTACGCTGCTGACCTCTGCCGCACTGACTGCGGAGGTCGATGCATTGAAGCAGAGCCTCGAGCGGTCCGAGAACGAGTTCGGCCTTGCCAAGAAGCAGCTCAAGGACAAGGAAGGTAGGTAGTGCCTTATGTAAGTATATATAAAAATACCTGGTTGCAAATAGTGACAGGACTAACGTGAATGTTACAGGGGCCACAACCAAGGTGGCGACCCTGAAGGAAGCGCTGTCCAAGGCCGAAGATAATGCGGCCATGGAGTGCACCGAGCGAGAGAAACAAGAGGCGCGGGTGGCGGAGGTGCGGCAAGAGCTCAATGCTCTCGTGAAGAAACATGAGAGTTTAGAGCTTGACTCAAAGACACGAGAGTCCGAGCTTGCCTCGGCACTTGAAAGCGCCAAATCTGCCAAGGCCAAAGCCCAAAAAGCCCTCCAGGAGATTGAGGCGATGAAAAAGATAGCGGCGGGTAAGGCATTCTTTATGCAAAGCAAGCATGTGAAAGTGAATTACATGTTACTTACCCGAATCTGGAGCTTTCCAGGAGCATTCGCAGATCTGCCCTGCAGTGTGTCCGACGCCACCGCATTCTACCGAGCCGAAGAAGGGAGCTCGACGGAGAAGGTGTTCTGGTCCCAGTATGCTGAGGCCGGACACCCGGTGCCCTTGAGCGACCAGCTGAAACAGCTGGTCGAGCTCCATAAGGTAGCCGAACAGGCCATAAAGGGCCTTATAGGCCGGCTGTGGCCTGGGGAGGTCCTGCCTGAGAGCTACTTTGGGCTGGTGAGGCGGCTGGTGGATGCCTGTCTGTGGCTTGAAGTCATCAAGCACTCAGTATGCATCGAAGGCGCCCGTAGGGCCCTTGCAGATGCCAAAGTGCACTGGGGCAAGCTGGATGCTGAGAAGCTGGTGACGGAAGGGCCACTGGAGGGGAAGGAGCATCGCAGGCCCGAGATGTACTATGAGGGCGTCCTGAAGGGTGCCCGCCTTGTGGCGAATTAATGTTCCAAGGATTTAATTTTTTGAGTAAACTCGCTCGTGTTTTTATCCTGTGCATTGAAAACTTTATCATATGCGCTAAGCAACGCTTTTTGAATTTAAAATATTACTTTCTGTGCGGCCGTTTATTAAATCTGAGAGATGCAAGTCGTCGGCTTCTGCCCCTATGCCACGAGTGCTGGGGTGTTCGGGATAAACCTGAGTGCTCTTGTTCCCATTCTTGGGTCCTTCGAGGGAGGCGCTCAGCACAACGAACAAGGCAATTGGACTTATAATGCTTTATCACTCTCACTTAGCCATAGAATTCTATAATTTTAAATTTCGGCGAAGCCCCTAGTATTCGGAAGACCGAGTTCGGGGCGCTATCCACGCCTAGGCCGGACAAAGCCAGCTCCTTGCTCTGAGCGGCATAAGTCTTTAAGGACTCGAAAAACCTCTCGAACAGCAACCGGCTCTCGCCCTATCATGACAGTCAGTTTTAGCTTTCTCTACTGAGGTGTTAACCCAGCTCAACTGGGGCACAATCGCAGTAGTTCTCCTAGCGCTACCTTAGCGGATATAGCAGAACGTAAGGTACCAAACATGGAGCCGGGCAAACCCAACTATTGACCCAAGACATGATTCGGAGCCGATGCATATAATGCTATAAGTTCGGGGTGCCGCACTCATGAGAGTGTTCGGTCTTCTCACACCGTATTCTGGGGAACTTAAGCCCCTGGTGTATTGGCCGCACCAAAGTGTGCGGTTGCATAATGTCATAACTGAACATATGTACATAAAAAATGAATGCAATAATAGACAAGAGCTATGTATTGTTTATTAAAGGGCTGCTATGAAAGCAGAACAATACAAATAGTGCGATAAGCAAGAGATGGGATTATTTGACATGTCCCCCTCCAGGGGAAAGCTGCGAGATTTTAAGTAAGACAGGTATTTAGCTCATTATAGAGACCACCTGGACATTCGACGTGGCTTGCTGTCTCCCTGGCTGTTGCATCGTGTGTTCAGCAATTGTACTGCCGGACAGGCCTTCCTGAAAGTGGAGTCCTGAAAGTAAGAAAAGAGAAATTACAAAATCGGGAGCCCCTAGTGCGGTTGAGCCGCATTCTGGGCATGCCGTGGTTGTGCCCCTCCCCTTATGCCCATGCTATTTCCAGAGCGTAATTATGTACGCGTGGTACTGATTTCGCAATCTCGCGAGGGCTGGGGTTGGGGCCGCACTGCTATGCTAGCTCGGAACGTGCCAGACGGTCTTGTTGTAGGTTACTCCGGGCGCGCTTGATGGTGTCTGGACGCTTAACAGCCGGATTGGAGAATTGCCTTAAGAGGCTACTTTGTACTTCCGTCGCGAGGGCCGCCGTGTGCTCCTCTGTTTGGAGAGAGCGTTCGGTGTTTCCATTGACCATAATGACTCCGCAAGGGCCTGGCATCTTGAGCTTGAGATATGCGTAGTGCGGCACCGCATTGAACTTTGCAAATGCAGTTCGTCCGAGCAGGGCGTGATAGCCACTGCGGGACGGGACTATGTCGAAGATTAACTCCTCGCTTCGGAAATTATTCGGGGATCCGAAGACCACTTCGAGTGTAACTGAGCCTGTACAGCTGGCCTCTACACCTGGTATGACGCCTTTAAAGGTCATCTTTGTGGGTTTAATCCTTGAGGGATCTATGCCCATTTTCCGCACTGTATCCTGATAAAGCAGGTTCAGGCTGCTGCCGCCGTCCATGAGGACTCTAGTGAGGTGAAATCCATCAATGATTGGGTCTAGGACCAATGCGGCGAATCCGCCGATGAATGCTAGTGGGGTGGTCCCTTCGATCAAAAGTGATCGGGTAGGAGGACCATGGGTTGAACTTTGGGGCGACTGGCTCCAACGCATATACGTCCCTGAGCGCACGCTTCCATTCCCTTTTGGGGATGTGGGTTGCGTATATCATGTTCACCGTCCGCACTTGTGGGGGAAAGCCCTTCTGTCCTCTGTTGTTTGGTGTTCGGGGCTCCTCCTCGTTATCGCTAGGCAGCCCCTTGTCTCTGTTTTCGGCACTTAACTTGCCTGCCTGCTTGAACACCCAACAATCCCTGTTGGTGTGATTGGCTGGTTGTTTGGGGGTTTCGTGTATCTGGCACGAGCGATCGAGTATCTGGTCTAAACTGGACGGGCCCGGAGTATTTCTTTTGAATGCCTTTTTCCGCTGACCGGGTTTAGAGCCTCTGAATCCGGCATTAATTGTCGTATCCTCAGTATTGTCGCTGTTAATGCGGCGCTTGTGCTTATTGCGACGCGACCTGCTATTATTGTCCTTGGTATCCGAATTACCAGGGCTCTTGGTCATGTTATTGCTACGAGCTAGCCAGCTGTCTTCTCCCGCGCAAAAGCGGGTCATGAGTGTCGTGAGGGATGCCATGGATTTCGGCTTTTCCTGTCCTAGGTGCCGGGCAAGCCATTCATCTCGGATGTTATGCTTGAAGGCTGCGAGGGCCTCTGCGTCCGGACAGTCGACTATTTGATTTTTCTTGGTTAGGAATCGTGTCCAGAATTGTCTGGCCGATTCCTCTGGCTGCTGAATTATGTGGCTTAGGTCATCGGTGTCTGGTGGTCGCACATAGGTGCCCTGGAAATTGTCAAGGAATGCGGATTCCAGGTCCTCCCAGCAACCAATTGACTCTGCTGGCAAGCTGTTAAGCCAATGCTGAGCTGGTCCTTTAAGCTTGAGTGGGAGGTATTTGATAGCGTGTAGATCATCACTGCGGGCCATGTGGATATGAAGGAGATAATACTCAATCCATACCGCAGGATCTATTGTGCCATCGTATGATTCGATGTTTACGGGTTTAAAACCCTCGGGGATTTGATGATCCATTACTTCATCTGTGAAGCATAGTGGGTATGCGGCGCCTCTGTACTGGGGCTATATCGCGACGTAGCTCGGATGAGCTTTGTCTGTTGTGTTCGGCCTGGTCGTATTTGCCATATACGGTGTGACGGTTATCGTCACGTGTCGTGGGGCACCCACGCGATCCGTAGATCGATCTTGTTTGCCTTGCCTTGTCCTCCAATATGTCTTGCAGATCTGGCGCGTTTCCCCGTGCCTTGGTACTTTTTGAGCGGCACTGGGGTGCGGCTTGAGTCGATGGCCGAAAGGCCTCTCTGTCGTGGCCACGGGGTGGCCGGTCGGCCGCATCAAACGCTGGTGATGTAGGTTTAGTTGCTTCCTCCTCTAATTGGGGTAGCAGCCTACGCTTTGGGTATCTCTTGGAGGGGCATTCGAGTTTGTACTCTTCGGCAGCGAGGACTTCAGTCCATCTGTCGGCTAGCAAGTCTTGGTCAGCTCTAAGCTGCTGCTGCTTTTTCTTGAGGATGTTTGCCGTGGCCATAAGCCTGCGTTTGAAACGCTCTTGTTCGACGGGATCCTCAGGTACGACAAATTCATCGTCGTCGAGGCTTGCTTCGTCTTCGGAGGGAGGCATGTAATTATCGTTCTCGACCTCTCTGTCTGCCGCTCTCTCATGAGGGCTGGCTTCTCCATCCTCCTGCGCTGAATCCTGCTGGAGGGGGTTGTCTTCGGCACTGTCCGGGGTGTTATTGTCTCCGGTGCCGGAATCGCCGTTTTTGTTGTGGCGGGATTTAGAGCGGCGCCGCTGGCGCTGGCGCTTAGGCTGTTTCTTGGAGGGGTCATCCTTCGTTGTTCCATCGCCATCCCCTTCTTTTGGGGTGTCCATCATGTATATGTCATATGACGAGGTTGCTTTTCAGTGCCCTATAGGCACTGGTTCTTGGTCGTCTCCTTCATCGGCGTCCATACCGTCGATGTCTTCGGAGTGGATAGTGTCTTTGGATTTCTTCGTCGTCCGCATCCCAACCTTGCTGACCATAGTCCGACCAGGGCTCTCCTGATAAAGAGAGAGACTTTAGTGAATTCAGGATGTCACAAAAGGGCGAGTGCTGAAATATGTCCGCGGCGGTGAACTCCATGATCGGAGCCCAATTGGGTTCGATTGGAAGGGGTGTGGAAGATTCGGAGTCCAGAAAGGAGTTCGGCACCTTGGAGTCACGAGCTTCGCGAAGGACAAGACTGGTGTTTGGCTCGATCGCCGTAGAGATTGCAGCCCCCGAGGCGGTGTCCAACCATCTGTCCTCGATTGGCGCAGTCAGCTCCGAGCTAAGGGTCGGAGCGGACACCTGAGCGGCCTTCTGGACACTGTTCGGCGGCAGAGCTAGATCATGCCCCTCATGATAGTGCGGCGCGCTCAGCCGCGGCTCGAATCCGTTGAAGATCAAGTCTCCGCGGATGTCAGCCGTGTAGTTCAAACTTCCGAATCTGACCTGATGGCCAGGGGCGTAGCTTTCAATCTGCTCCAGATGGCCAAGTGAATTGGCCCCCAGTGCAAAGCCGCCGAATACGAAGATCTGTCCGGGGAGAAAAGTCTCACCCTGGACCGCGTTGTTGTTGATGATCGAAGAAGCCATCGGGCCTAAAGGTGACGACACAAAGGAACTCTCAATGAAAGCACCAATGTCGGTGTCAAAACCGGCGGATCTCGGGTAGGGGGTCCCAAACTGTGCGTCTAGGCGGATGGTAACAGGAGACAAGGGACACGATGTTTTTACCCAGGTTCGGGCCCTCTCGATGGAGGTAAAACCCTACTCCTGCTTGATTAATATTGATGATATGGGTAGTACAAGAGTAGATCTACCACGAGATCACCCTAGAAGCTAGCCTATGGTATCATTGTTGTTCGTCCTACGGACTAAAACCCTTCGGTTTATATAGACACCGGAGAGGGCTAGGGTTACACAGAGTCGGTTACAATGGGAGGAGATCTACATATCGTATTGCCAAGCTTGCCTTCCACGCCAAGGAAAGTCCCATCCAGACACGGGACGAAGTCTTCAATCTTGTATCTTCATAGTCCGGGAGTCCGGCCAAAGGTCATAGTCCGGCCATCCGGACACCCCCTAATCCAGGACTCCCTTAGCCATCGTGGCGCTCGAGGGAGAGGAGGACTGGGCGGCAGATCAGCTTCGCCTCCACCAGCGGCCCCTCCTCCGATGGAGGGCCACGTCAAGGACAACCCTTGCGAGTTCTTCATCAGGCTGCACCAGCCGCCGCGCCGTCGTCTTCGCCTCCTGACTCCGTTTGCGCGGGAGATGGAGCTAGATCCACCGCAGGCATTGCGGCTGCATATGAGGGGTTGTGGGAACAGCGGCATATGGGCTGATGTCGAGTTCCCCGCCCCTCATGTCATGTATCTCCGTCGAGGGTGGAAGACCTTCGCCCGTGTCCATAGCTTGACGGAGGGGCTCACTCTCCATTTTAAATTAATGGAGAGTGGCCTTCTCACTGTCAAGATCTTCGGGCACTTCGGGACTCGCGTAAGGTGCTACGTGGAGAGATCCTCCGACGATGAAGATTCCTCCTCAAGCGAGGGTGACGAGGAGGACAGTGGCAGCGATGACGAGGGTAGCGGGCGGCAGGATGACGGGTCCAACTAGGTGTCAGGCGCCGCTCTGGGCGGCACCGGCGACCCCATCATCCGTGTTGCCGGCTCCTTGAACTTCTCGGGGTCGCCTCCTTGGGCAGCTGGCGTTGGGAGGCTGTGGAAGGGGAAGAGGGCGAGCGGCAAGGCCGTCAAGTTGGAGTACGCGGGCACCGACGCCTTTGTCGCGTATTGACGTCCTGCCGCCTCGTCTTCGAGCTCTTCCTCTGGCACTGCCATCACCATCCAGCCCTTGGACGGCCACCGAGATGTTTTCTTGGTGTCTTCTGCCACCCGTAGCTTTCCTAGGCGCCCCTTTTGCCCTTCTGCTTCCTTGTTCCGTTTCCTGAGGAGAGGGACAAGAAAGGGATTACGGGTTCCTTATCTCTTTTTAGTCTTGTAAGCCTTCGGGCCTTTATTAGCTTTAGAACTTGTAATCCCCTTGCTCATGTTTTTCATTCCGTATGAACTGTACCTGCATGGGATGTTTTTAATGAAAAGGGGTGTTTGTCGGGCTTTTCGTTCGCGGGTAAAACCCACGGCAAGGATCGAATCCTTGTTTCCACCTAGGTAAACGGTTTTTCGCCCGGCAACAGGCCTTGCCGTCCCCCCATCTCGCTCGACCTTTCTCACGCTCTTGGCGGAGGCAGGGAGGAGGTGAGTTCGGGCCCCCACATTCTATCCCCTCGCTGCCGCGACTACGACCAACCCCGGACCTAGGAGATAATCCTTTGGTTTGGAAAGAGGGAGCACGGTAGCTTGGATATAAGACGAGGTTTCACATACCCCAGCTCATAGCGAAATGCATGATAGAGGATAAAAAGACTTATCTGGACTTGCAGCCCCCGGCAGCCTTGGCTTTCCATGGACGGATCCTTGTATTTGCAGCCCCCGGCAACCATGGCTCGTCGGGGTCGAGGCACAGGCTCGTTCTTTTCTTCCGAATAGCTCAGCAGAAATACTTACGTGTCCTGCAAACCAAAAAGGACAAGGAAGAACCAGAGAGATGCACAGTCGACCTCTAAGTTAGGGGTTAGCCGCCATCGAGCACTATCAACCCTAACCGAGGAGGAGACTCGACCTAGCATGCATGCTATAACTTAGGGCGCTAGCACTTCATTTATTAGTGCGCAGGGTCTGCGCCTGGCTTTGTACAAAGGGTTACATGCCTCACCTCAAGGCTTGTACAAAAATGGGGGCTTGCCGGGACGCCCGGCAGCCGCGCCTTATGGGTAAAACTTGCGAAGATGCTCGATGTTCCAGGAATTGCTCACTGGAACGGCATCTTCGATCTCCAAGCGGACTGCGCCGGGCCTGGTGACTCGTGTTACCCGATAAGGGCCTTCCCACTTCGGCGTCAACTTGTTGGAATTCTTGGCCGACTGAATGTGCCGAAGAACAAGGTCGCCTTCCTCAAAGCTCCAGGCATGAACCTTGCGGCTGTGGTAGCGGCGCAAGGGTTGCTGGTAGCGTGCTGCTCTCACAGCCGCCTGGAGACGACCTTCCTCAAGGAGCATTGCGTCATCTTGCCGCAGTCGCTCTTGCTCAAGCTCATCATAAGCGATCACTCGAGGTGACCCGTGTATGAGTTTTGTGGGGATAACTGCCTCTGCCCCATAAACCAGGGCAAAGGGTGTCTGGCCGGTGGCTCGATTTGGTGTCGTCCTGATTGACCAAAGAACCGCCGGCAACTCATCAATCCAGCGCCTTCCACTCTTGCGCAGCCTGTCGAAAGTCTTCATTCTTAAGCCTCACAGAACTTCAGCATTTGCTCTCTCTGCTTGGCCGTTGCTCCGTGGGTGTGCCATGGAAGCAAAACAGACCTTGCTGCCGAGATCCTCAATGTATTGCATGAAGGCATGGCTTGTGAACTATGTGCCGTTGTCGGTGATGATCCGGTTGGGTACCCCAAAATGGAAAACTAGTCCCTTGAAGAACTTGATGGTTGACTGCGCTGTCACCTTCCTCACTGCCTCCACCTCTGGCCACTTTGTGAACTTGTCGATGGCAACGTACAAGTACTCAAAGCCCCCGACGGCGCGAGGGAAGGGGCCCAATATGTCGAGCCCCTAGACCGAGAAGGGCCAGGAGAGAGGGATGGTTTGAAGGGCTTGGGCTGGTTAATGAAGCTTCTTTGAATGGAACTGGCACGCTTTACACTTGGTTACTAGCGTCGTCGCATCCTGGAGGGCGGTGGGCCAGAAGAAGCCTTGCCAGAAAGCCTTGCCAGCAAGGGCCCTTGACCCTATGTGGGAGCCACATATGCCTCCATGTATCTTCGCCAACAGCTCTAGTCCTTCCTCTCGGGAGATGCACTTCAATTTCACCCTTCGGTCTCTGTCTGTACAAAATGCTGTCAATGAATTGATACAGAGCAGACCGGCAGGCTACTTTTCCGCTTCTTCCTGCTCCTCAGGAAGCTCTCCTGCTTGGAGGAATCGGACAGTATGTTGTGCCCATGCCGGAGCCTGCGGCTCGACGGCAAGGACTAGAGGCATCTCTTCTACCGCGGGAGCGGCCGACTCTACGGCCATGGCCTCAGGCCCTGCCGGAGTGGGCAGCCCTGCGGCACGGCTGGCATCCGCGGCAGTACCTTCGCCAGCGGCCCCGGGAGGCTTGAAGGGGAAGTACTTGCCGAGGCCTAGCTTCCTTCGCTTGTTCTACCCGGCTGATGGTTCAACGGACGGTTGGGTCAGCTGAAGCACAAAAGTACCTGGTTCCACAGGTAGCTTGAGGGCAGCGCGCTTTGACAAGTAGTTGACGACATCGTTCTCTGCCCGAGGGACGTGCTCAGCTTGTATACCGTCAAAGCGCTCCTCTAGCTTCCTCACTTCATCCACGTAGGCTTCCATCAATGGGCTTTGATAATCTTTGTTGACCTGCCTGACGACGAGTTGCGAGTCGCCCCTGACGATGAGCTTTTTGACTACGAGGTCCGCCGCGATCCTGAGACCGGCAAGCAAACCCTCGTACTCGACGGTGTTGTTGGTTGACATCTCCCGAGGAAAGTGCATTTGGATGACGTACTTGAGGTGCTCCCGGTGGGTGCGACAAGCAGCACACCAACACCGGCACCTTGAAGTGAAAAAGCTCCATCAAAGTACATGATCCAGTCGTCACTTGTTTCCTCACCGGGGATAGTGGTCTCTTGTACCTCTTCGTCAGGCGTCGAGGTCCATTCTGCAACAAACTCCGCCAAGACTCTGCTCTAGATCGTCGAGGTGCTTTCGAACTTCAAGCCGAAACTTGACAGCTCCAGGGCCCATTCCACGATCCTTCCTATTGCATCTGGGTTATGCAGTATCCGTTGCAATGGAAGGCGGGTAACCACGGTGATCTCTTGCGCTTGGAAGTAGTGCGCTTGGAAGGAGGCCGAAGAGCAACTTTTGCACACCTGAATATCTCAACCGAGCTCCCTGCAAGAGGGAGCTGACGAAGTAAACCGGGTGCTGCACCATCTTCTTCCTTTGCACCACTTCACCTGGCCATGTGGGTCTTGTCGCACTGGCGTCAGTCTTACCGGGATTGAGCCCTGCCGAGAACTCAGCCTTGCTGGGACCGAGCCCTGCCGGGGAGGGTTCTGACCCGCCAGGTGTTGACTCTGCCGCTGTTGCTGTCTCTTTGTCGACCTCTCTCTGTGCCACTAATGTGGCGCTAACCACTTGATTTGTTGCTGCTAGGGATAGTAGAAATGGCTCTTGTGGTTTAGGCGCAACCAGCATTGGGGCAGAGGAGAGGTCCTTCTTCAAATCTTGCAACGCCGCCTCGGCCTCTGGGGTTCACTCCACTAGGCCCGTCTTCTTTAAGATCTTGAAAAAGGAAAGGGCACGCTCTGCGGATTTGGAGATGAATCTGCTCATGGCAACAACGCAGCCAGTGAGCCGACGCACGTCCTTGATCCGTCTGGGTGCCTCAATCTGCTCGATAGCCTTGATCTTGTCCAGGTTTGCTTCAATCCCGCGCTGTGACACAAAGAACCCAAGAAGCTTGCCGGATGGGACGTCGAAGACACATTTCTCAGGGTTCAATTTGAGGTTGATCTTGCGCAGGTTTCCAAAGGTTTCCTCCACGTCTTGCATGAGCGTTGCTTTGTCCTTGATTTTGACCACTATGTCATCTATATAAGCTTCCATATTTCTATGTAGCTGGGGTTCAAAACCAATTTTGACTGCTCTTGCAAAGGTCGAGCCAACACTCTTCAACCCGAAAGGCATCCATAAAAAGCAGTACGTACCACATGGGGTGATGAATGTTGTCTTTTTTCGTCTTCTTTTGTCATGAAGATCTGGTGGTATCCTGAGTAGGCATCGAGGAATGATAACAGGTCACACCCAGCCATGGAGTCAAGAATCTGGTCGATGCGTGGTAACAAGAAGGGATCCTTTGGGCAAGCCTTATTGATGTCTGTGTAATCAATACACAGTCTCTACTTCCCTTTGCCTTGCGCACCACTACCGGATTGGCCAACCATGTCGGATGGAGCACTCCTTTTACCAAGCCTGCCGCCTCTAGCTTCCTGATTTCTTATGTGATGAACTCTTGCCTCTCCAGAGCTTGCTTCGTGACCTTCTGCTTGACGGGCCACGCATGAGGACAGACAGCAAGGTGGTGCTCAATCACTTCCCTGGGAACGCCGGGGATGTCAGAGGCATGCCATGCAAACACATCGACATTCGCCCGCAGGAAAGTGATGGGCTCACTTTCCTATTTGCTATCGAGGGTGGAGCTTATGGTGAAAGCCCCACCCATGTCGTCCTCCTTGACGGGCACCTTCTTGGTCTCTGGCGGTACAGCTGTGGACTTCTTGTTCTTGCCGACGGAGCCCTCTAGCACGTCCTCAACGGGAGCGTGACACCCCGAAGAGGTGCGCTTGCCGGAGTGGGTGCGAGGGGTCTCACCTGTCTTCTTCCCTCCCGGGGCTCCATCGACAGGAGCAGGTGTCTTAGCGGCAGCTGCTGCCACTGCCTCCCGGTAGAGTTGGTTGGCGCAAATCAGCGAGTCTTTCTTGTCGGAGGGGACGGTGATGATGTTCATCGGCCCGGGCATCTTCAGCATGTTGTAGGCGTAATGTGAAGCCGCCATGAACTTGGCTAGTGCCGGGCGGCCAAGGATCCCGTTGTAAGGCAAGGGGATCTCGGCTACATCGAAAACAGTCCTCTCCGTCCTGTGACTCAGCTTGCTTCCAAAGGTCATAGGCAGCGTGACCTTTCCCTTCGGCTGGCTCCTCCCTGGGTTAACCCCTTGGAACGTGCCCATCTCCTCAAGGTCCCCATCAGGGATCTGCAGCTTCTTGACCACAACAGGCGAGATCAAGTTCAGACCGGCCCCACCGTCGACCAACATCTTTGTCACCTTGAGGTTGCGGATCGTTGGGGAAACCAACAACGACAAGCACCCAATCGCAGTAGTGCGGTCAGGGTGGTCCTCGATGTCGAAGATGATGGGCATTCTGGACCATTTCAGTGGCTTCCGTGCGTCGAACGATGGCTCCACCGCTGTGATCTCTCGCACCCATTGCTTGCGCTGGCGGTGAGATCTATGCAGCGAGGCACCACCATCGATGCACATGGCCTCTGTGGATTTCTGGAACTCCTGATCGCCGGACTCGTCATCCCCGTCATGATCATCGTCTTCTGGCTTCTTGTCGCGGCCCCGGGCGGGCCTCTCCTGCTGACCATCTTTGCCGCGGCGGCCTCCTTGGCCGCCATGTTTCTTGTCGGACCCTTCGGCACCACCTTGGCCCTTCTCCTTATCCCGCCGCTCATACTCAGCCCTTTGCTTCTCAGCGAGCAGCTCTACTTGCCGGCAGTGCTGGAGGTCATGGCCCTTGGTGCGGTGGATCTTGCAATACTGCTTGTCGGAGCCTCCTGGCTTGTCGGCGGCCGCCAAGGCCCGGCAAGCGACACACCCGGCAACCTCTTTGCCGGGGTCGCTTGCCTTGGTCTTCTTAGTGGCGCTGGTATCGTCGGATCCCTCGACGGCAAGCAGAACCTTGCCCTTGCGCTTCCTATTACGGTGTCGGCCCTTCTTCGCTGGGGTGGCGGCATCGCCAGTGGAATCGGTTTCCGTGCCGGCATCTTCGCCGGGGTACTTCCTTCCCTCTTCAGCGTGAACGCATCGATCGACCAAGACATAAAGTTCGGCCACATCCTTGACCTTGTTCATCGCCAGGTCTTCGCGCATCTTGCAGTTGCACACATTCTGGTGGAACGCACTGATCACAGTGGCGGGATGAACATCGGGGATGTTGTACTGCACCCGGCTGAACCTTTGGATGTACTTGCACAAGTTTTCTCCTTCCTTCTAGGGGATGATGTATAAATCACTCTCCTGGCCATGAGCTTGGTGACCTCCGGTAAAGGCGCCAACAAACTCATGGCACAGATCCACCCAAGAGGAGATGGAATCCATTGGCAAGTGCATCAACCATGACATAACATTAGGCTTGAGTGCCAACGGGAAATAGTTGGCAAGCACCTTATCGTCGCGGGCCCCAGCAGCTTGCATTGCGATGGTATAGATGCTGAGGAACTCTGACGGGTGAGTCTTGCCGTGGTATTTCTCGCCAACGTCGGGCTTGAAAGTGCGGTGGGAGGGCCATTGGAACTGTCGCAGCCCATGGGTGAAAGCCGGACAACCCACCTCGAAAGGCAGGCCACCGTAGCCTCCCGGCGCAGGGTGGTCTGTAGCGGGCCCGGCCCGCCTGTCCGACTGGTGGCGCGTGTCACGTCGGCGCTCGATGGTAGTTTGAGCGTCCTCATGAGCCCGTTCCTAAAGGACTTGGCGCTGATCGCGGTTAGTTCGCAGGTCGGACGACGCGATGGAGATATCATTACGAGCATCGTCACGACGGGTCGTCGCCCGCGGCGGCCGGTGCTGAGGAGGGGAGTACACCATAGCCGCATTGCCTTCGGCTTGGCCCCTGCTAGCAGGCGGTGGCCCGATGGAGCGACGGCCCACGGGTTTCGCCGGTCGCAACTCATCGTCGTTGGCGATGCCGATGAGGCTCCGGACGGTGGCCCTCCATTCGTCAAGCTTTTCCGCTGTGGGAGGAAGTCGAGGAGGAGCTGCGCGCGCGCCAGGGCTTCTGCTGGCGTGGGTGGCGACGAGAGTTGGGTGGACCGCGATGCGCTTCGACTTCTAACCACGTTAGAAGGAGCCTCACCGCGGCTCCGCAACCGTCCGCCACCTTCATCGGCGCCTCGACGTGCACGCTGGCCTCCCTCATCCTGCGAAGGACGCATAGGGCTTTTCCTAGGGCGGCGCCCTGAGTCACCAGCAAGGCGGCGCTGCTCATCGCGTACGATTTGAGAAGAGCGCACCGTAGGTGCTGGCGTTGGTGTCTTGGAGGTCGCCGCGCCGTCGGTGGGCAGCACAACGACGCCCCTGGAGGGCCCCGCACCGCCTGCGGGGGGGCCGACGTCGTCTCTGGGGCCGGCACCGCGTGGCTCGTCGCTCGTCGTACAGGCGACGCCGCCCACCGAGCCTAGACTGCCAGGGAGATGTGGGTGTTTGCGGGCCGCGCCACGGGTTCTCTCCATGACTGGCCCGCTACTGGCCTGCACCGGCGATGGCAGTCAAGTCCCGGACGAACCAATCACTGTGGTCGTCTTCTTCTTAGGAGCCATGGCAATGATGAACTGTTGGGCCAACCACTAGACCAGATTCTCACAATTGCGCCCCCTACCTGGCGCGCCAAAGATGTCGGTGGGAAACAACACCTATGGGATCACAAGAATCCCTACTGCGGTTGCGAGGCGTGGGATCGTGAGAAGAGCGGGACTAATGGATAACACAAAGGGGATTTACCCAGGTTCGGGCTGCAAAGATGCGTAAAACCCTATGATCCTGCTTTGGTGGATGTATTTAGTGTTCTTGAGCTCTTGAACTAGCTCTGGGTGTGGCCAGGTTCCAAAGAGCCGACTCCCTCTTCGGTGCACCATGGGCCTCCTTTTATAGGTGAAAGGGGTTGCCACAGTGGCACACAGGAGGTGGAAAGTGCTACAGCGTTATGAGCTTATCGCTGGTATTACATGACAAAGTGCATTAAATGCGGGGCTTAGGTGTCCCTCCACTTTATCGGGGACGGGGGTGAGGCCCGTCCCGTCCGTTGCCGCCCCTCCTGGCTTTGACACGCGCCCTGGCTAGCGGTGCAGGCAATGCCATGTAGGCAGGCAGGCAGCTGAGGTGGCGCGGTGGTGGAGCCTCCACGAAGGGCTGCATGTTGCCACGCAGGTGCCTGCCCAGTTGGTTGGGTTGGCAGCTGCATGCGAACGGCGGCGGCGGAGACTTGCTGGCGCGGGCCTGGTAGTGGCCCTGCTGGCGCGCCTGGCGAGGGTCTTGCCGTGGCGCGCTGGCGTCCCCGGCAAGGATCTTGCCGGGGGTCTTGTGGATTTCTTCGGTGAGGATGGTTGCCTTCCTATCCTCATTTGATCTTGACTATTCTTTGTCTTCACAAAGATCTGCATGCCACCACGGAGGTGCCTCCCGAGTCCTGTCCTAATGCGTTTGCTTAGTGTTGGTGGGCTCGAAGGTGGCTCGCTCAGCTGGTGTGGGCGAGCTTCCCCGGCAAGGGTCCTTGCCGGGGAAACCTGCTTCGCCCATCAGACCTTTGTGGCCTTGGTCCTTGTCGTTGCTTTGTTTGCCTTGTGCCTTCGGGGTCATGTTCATCTAGCGCCAACCGCGTACTACCACAGGGGTCATGCTCATCCATCCCCCACCGGCTGGGGTGGGCGTACATACGCGCGTGGCAGCTAGCAACGGGGATTATTCATACACGACCATCAACCTGCTAAGTCAATACGTCTCGCACAAGGGGCTCGATCAACGCAATGTGCTACTGGTCTCGACTTGTTCTACGTATTGTGTGGTGGCGGCAACAAGGATTGTTCATCGAGAGGCAACCAACCGGCTAGGTCAACTCACGGCTCACACGGAGTCTCGATCGGTCGGGCCAGCAAACTACGGACACACACAAGTCTGGCATGCGTCGATCGGATTCAGTAAGCAGCAAAGGGATCCCTGGGTTTCAATAAGCAGCGAAGTTATCGCTCGGGTAAGTAGTAGTGCGAGGGATCACTCGAATTCAGTAAGCGAAGGACCACTCGGGATCAGTAAGGCAAGGGATCCATCGTTCGGGTTTATTAAACGACGGGCTCGCTCGAGTCCAGTTAGCGAAGGCTTGCACACGCACGCGTACGCGAGAAACGTGCAAACTACCACGGCATTGCTCGGGCCTGACTACCATCCGTATATCGAAGAATCCCTAAAAAAATCTCACCCTCACTTCTACCATAATTTTTTACGTCATGAACAGCCCAAAGAATGTCATGCAGCGGCTTCGGCTTACGCAGGACGAAAAGCCCATTTTGTCATAGAAGTAGGAGCTCATCACATCCATGATGATAGGTGTTTTTTATCACAATTATCGTCTTGAAAGTGTCACTTCCATGACGTAAATGTTTTCGTCCGTGCCATAATGTCACGGGCGTGCTTTTTCTTTTAATGCCATCATCAGTGTTTTTGCGAGTGTCAATTTTTTGGCTCAGTGCGAAGTGCAACGATTTCTAAAGTGGCGGTTTTCTGCTAATCGCACCGCTATTGTGGTGGCTTTGTGCATTTTACTTGCGGAGCCAATATTTCTTGAGTGAAATGCGCTACTAGTCCACGAACTCAAACTGATTGCACACTTTAGGCCATCAACTCAAAAAGTGATCAGATTTAGTCCACAAACTCATTTATTTGATCAAATATGGCCAAAACCGATTAGACAGGAGAAAAAATGACCACATGGCTAGAAAAACCGACAAGTTTGCAAAAGGTCCCTGTAAAGCGTAGTTAGTCCAACGGTCTAAGGGCCGCTGACGTGGCAGCTATGTGGCCGGTTTTTCTCCTTTCTAACCGGTTTTGGCCTTATTTGATCAAATAAACGAGTTTATGGTCTAAATCTGATCACTTTCCGAGTTGATGGCCGAAAATGTGCAATCAGTTTGAGTTCGTGGACTAGCGGCGCATTCACTCATATTTCTTCCTTGGGTGGTCATTTTTTTTATTTGCCGATTTTCAATATTCTTTTTATTTCTCCAAATAGTTTGGGTGGCCATGAGAGCACGCTGACCATCTTCACGTTTCTTTGACTAGTAGTGCAAAACCCCCCACTGACCATCTTCACGTTACGTCATTTGTTCAAAGAGTAATGGATGAGGCGTCACGGGGTCACATTAACGGGGGTTGCTTTTGGATGGATGGAGGAAAATCACATTTGTAGTTGTGATTTGCATGGAAAATCTTTTGTGACTTTAAACACGGGAAGAAGACGGTAGCATCAATGCTTGGTCCCTCAAAGTGTCAAAAGCATCTAAATTTGACCCTTTTGTGTCTTTGAAAAATGTTTTTTTAACATATTACGGATGCAGGCACTCGTATATATGCACACATGGCTACTCGGCCAACACAAAAACATTGATAAAAAAATCAGGAAAAGGGGCAATATGACTGCTGAACCAATTAATCAAGATTGAGGCAAGAAACAAAACTCAGATATTTAATAAGAAAGTAAAGATGGTTATTTATCGTTATTACAGAAACTTGGTATTACAAATTGAAGAACCATAATAGTAATCAACAAAACCAATGATTTGTAAAAGACATCAGATATTTCACACAAAATCCCCCGAGTATTCCATAGCAATAAAGGAAAACATACGAAATTTAAATAAAATAATTCAAAAAAATAATAAAACATCATTTTGTTTTTTATAGAATTACATGGTTCTATGGAATACATTTCTTTATCGGTATGCAGTTTTAACATTCCAAGAACAAGTAAATTTACCAAAAATAACCATTACTTTCCTTTGTCCTTTTTTATTGTTTTCAATTTTCTTTTTGTGCCAACTGCTCAGCCATGTGCATGAAACATCCTAAGACCAAATATATATATATATATATATATATATATATATATATTTACATTTTGTAAATTTAGTCTTATTTTATAAGTAAAAGAAGAATGTAAGAAAATATATACTCGCCGTAAAAAATATTTTACGTTACGTAAAATTATGAATGTAAAAGCATAGTATAAAACATACATAAAAATGTGATTTTTCTGGTCTTATAACCTATATTTTTGTTTTCTTATACAGGGCGCGCGTGTAGTTTTAGGTAATCGATTTGAGTAACTAAATACATGTTATATGTATCAAAAGCACATTATTGGATTTATATGTGGATGTAGTTTGTAAACATATATTTTTTGTTACATATAATACATACTACTACCTTCGTTTAGGTGAATAAGTCATTCGCGTAGTTCTAGATCATCGACTTGAATTAAATATATGTTATATGTCATGAAAAGTGTATCACTAGATTTCTACACGGATGTAGTTTTTAAATATATATTTTTTGTCACATATAATACATATTTAGATAGTTAAATCGTTGACCTAAAACTACACGAATGACTTATGCACTGAGACGGAGGTAGTACTATTTAGCTAGCGAAATTATTGACGTAAAACTACACGCGTCCCCTACACATATACCTGGCCAAACCTCGGGCCGGGCCGGGCCTAGCCAAGCCCGACACAAAAAACTCAGGCTCGGGCCCGGCCCGGCCCGGCCATCAAGCCCGTGTTTCTGGGGCCGAGCCCGGCCCGAGCATGTAAAAGCCCGTCGGGCTTCGACCCGGCCCGGCCTGACCTTTAGAAAATGGCAAAAATGATGGGCCCGAGCCCGGGCCGGGCCGGCCTTCGGGCTAAAAAACTAGGCCCGAGGCCGGCCCGGGGGCAGCGTCGGGCCGGGCCAGATCGGGCTTTTTCAGGCCGGGCCGGGCTTCCCATGGCCAGGACTACCTACACATCGGACGGAGGTAGTACTGCATGTTCCCCGATGGCAAATGATGAGGCAATAGAAATGAACTAGAGCATGACGCGCGTTTTTCCGCGCCTATTCTTCGGTTGTGGGTTAAGTCCCCTATGTTTATTTCTATGCGGTCTATTTTAATTAGTTGGCTCGTTGTGGGTAATTGTCATTTACTTGTTCTATATAGCAGTGACAATCATGTTTAAACATTTTTTTATAAAAGCACCTATCTAGTGAAATTAATGAACTATTGTTGTGTGAGCTTCGTTCAATACGCTCGAGCTTAATTACTTGCTCAACGGTTATTACATGGAATATTAGAAAAATAGAAGAATAGAATGGTAAATATGTAATCATAGTTACACTCTGATTGAATGCAAAAGAGTAAATTGCTAACTTTCTGTATGTTTCCCATCAACTCGTTGCTTGCAACATAAACACGTGCGGCCTCGTCGGCGGTGGCGTGTGTGCCTAGCTAGAAGTGGCGTCCCTCATCATAGAACTCCATGCCGAAGTTGCCGGACGGCTTCGCCCGCATGCCGAAGAACCCTGTCTTGCTCTTCGGTATCTTCTTCGGCGGCATGGCGACGATGGGGCGGCAGCGGCGGCATGGCGATGACGGGGCGGCAACGGCGGTGGCTCGGCGGTGATGGGATGGGGGCTTGGTGGCGGGCGCCGGGGAGGCTCGGGTTGGGGGCTCCGCGGTGGCGAATCGGGCGGCGACGATGGGGTGGGGGCTCGGTGCGGGGGCTTGGTGACAGGCCCCGGGGGGGCTCGGATCGAGGGCTCCACGGTGGCGAATCGGGTGGCGACGATGGAGTGGGGGCTCTATGAGGGGGCTTGGTGGCGGGGCTCAGGGCAGTGGCTTGGCGGTAGAGAATCCGGCGGCGACAGCGGTGGCGAATCGGGCCCGATTCGAGCGGGCGGCGGCACCGAAGTTGCGGAACCGACAGTGGGGGTGGTTGGAGGCCGAATCTAGCGCGGGGCGGCGGCGGCGTGGTGCGGTTGGTGGGCGGGCGGCGGGAGGAGGAAGAAGACGCCCGGTGGGGGGGGGGATGATGTGCGGTTGGCGCACGACCAGCTGTTTTACATCACCTGAAGGTGGAGATGCAAATTTGCATCTTCAGGTGTTGTATTTTACATCACTTGGGCCAGGTGATGTAAATTTTTTTGCATCTACATCATGTCATCATCTGTTCGCGGTGGCTTTTGGGCCTCGAAGATGCAACAGTTTGTTATTTTTTATCTACATCTTCTATTGAAGATGCTCTTAAGGCGCAAGGCACCATATTACTGGTATAGTACGCAGGCAGAGCACTTTTATCCGATGAGGCCCACCTGACCGGTCTATAGATTGGCTCATAAGATAATCTATTGTTTTTTACTCCCTCCGTTTGGAATTACTTGTTTCGGAAATGGATGTATCTAGAACTAAAATACGTCTAGATACATCTATTTCTGCGACATGTAATTCCGAACTGATGGAGTATTTAATTAAGCATTAATTACAGCATTAAACAGTGCATGCAGTAAGTTGAGCTATATTATTGACTATGTAGCACGTGGTACAGCATGTGGTGTAGATTCAAGCGAAAAAAAAGGTACACACTGACGAATGAGCCTAGAAATGGCCTCCACAGCCCCGAGCCGAGGCCAGGAAATTATGGGAGCTTAGTAACTAGATAGATTGCTGCGACAAATTGCTCCGATTCCACCTGAGCAGCACGTGGCACGTTTATTCTCCGTCCTTGTAAAGGAGCCATGGATTCGGGGTGCACATTCCGGATAGAAGCAAAGGGACAAAGGGGGTCGTTTTTCTACGGCGAAAACAACCGCAACGATCCTGGTCGAGGTCCCGAGATAAAAAGAAGTGCTGGTCGTGTCTGGAAGTGGATGGACCTAGACCACCAGAAATGCATCGTCCAGTGGTTGACAAGGAGACGCCTGGCTCTCGTGTCAAAATAGACAGACCCGGGGCGGGATCGATGGCTTGTCACGGCTTCATTATTTGATGCTGTTGGTGAAAGGACATGTGAGGCCGGCGAGCAGAGCAGCGTGCGCACTGCACTGCACCGGAACCAGCCGGCCGTATCTGATGCGCGCTACGCTACGCTAGGGCAGAGGCTGGCTACGGAATCGGCTGCCTGCGCGCGCGCGCGACCAGACCAGCGGCATCCAGGGGAGGAGGGGCCGGGCCGGCCGGAACATCCATCCGATACAGTACAGGATACCGATCCCACTCCATCCATCGGAAAACGACGTATCCTTGCCACCGTTGGGTACTTTGGTTTCGTTTCTGGTGCTGGCGGTGGTTCTCGGTCGCGGTGCGTGTCCACGGGCGCGCGCGCCGAGCAGCGCCAATGGCGGCGTCGACGTGCTGTGGCGGCTCTCGTTGGAATCTAGCGCCGGGCCGCTGTGATGATCCGTCCTTTCACGAGGAAAATCCACCTCGCCAATGGCGATACTCATCCGGCCCGTGCAGATAACGCGCGGCCTCGTTCTCCTCCCGCCGTAGGAAAAGCAGAAAGAGAAAAACCGGTTTACAAGTGGAAAGGCGAGCGGTGTCCGATAGCGCGGGACGGTTTAGTCCTGTGGCGAGATTCAGTTTTGCGGCCTGTCCAGTGGACCCTTTCACTTCACGCCAGAGTGAGACGTCAAGACGAGTGATGAGTGAGAGCACTGGCCTCATAGTCTTCTGTATGGGTCTTTTCTGCTTGACCTACGGGCGGAAAAATGCCGATCATTCAGGGTTTCTTTTTGTGAAAAATATTGCAGTTTCCTTGCCCGTGTTCCACTGAACCACCCAGTAGTAAATACACGGGCCAATGTCGACATAAAGATAGCACAGGAACATGTAACGTGCGAAACCACATAGCAAAAGCGAAGAAACACGGAAAAGCGAAAAAATAATATGCATCAAAAGAGGTAGTGTGCCCGTAAGTGTAAGTTATGCAGCGGCGGCGCCACCTCTGTCGCGCTGCAGCCGCCGTTTCGGGTAACTGGCGGCGCGCGCAACGCTGCAAATGGGGGCCGCCGGTGGACGAGGACAGGACGGCACCGAGACGTGCCGTCGTGGGCTCTGGACCGCAGCCAGTCTTCAACAAGGATCGTCTAGCAGTGCACAGTATGGGTACGGGCGGCGCCGTAGACCCTTCCTGGCTAGTTTGCCGCCGTAGGTGGGCCCCCAAACTGTTGTGGACAGGTCCATTTGCATTTTGACCTACTATACGGCAGCCATACTAGCTCGATCACAGGCTGAGGAAACGGCAAAGCGCAACCCTTTTTCCTTCTTTCTTTCTTCTCTCGCTTGTTTGGTTTTCCTGTTGCTTGCCTGCTTGGGCTTTTCTGTACTTTGTACTTGGCTTTCCCTGCTGATCAATGAATTTGGTAGTCAACTACCAACATTCCAAAAAAAAAAAAAATACTAGCTCGATCACACAACCCTGAACAACAACAAAACTCTATTAGACGCGCGGACACGCTTAATTTTTGATTTTCACAAGTCCAGGAGTGTTTTCTTTGGTTGAGTTCACATCATACGAATATGAGTTTAAGTTAGCTGCGAAAATTGTTGAGTTCACATACAGACGAGTGCTTGTCAGTTTCTTTTTAGGTTCCTATCTGCTTTTTGCCTGCCGGTTATGGCCGTCCTGTTTTTGTTTTCATGCTCCTTGTTGAGCATTTGTTCCTTTGTTTAAGACTACGAGACTTTTGTTGAACCTTTTTTGCTTATCAATAATATGGCCGTATGCATCTACATCTTTCTAATGTAGAGGCCGGGGCAAACCCCCTTTTTGAAAAAAAAAACTGTGGAGAAGAGCCAAAGGAGCCAAGGAATCAGCGAAGAACAGAGCGGATCCACACATATGGACTAGAGAATTTATGCTTGTTGCTTGCCCTGGGGGCCGGGGAAGGCCGCTTTACGTGTTGTACATTCTGACTGGGACAGGGAGAGTCGATCGAGAGAAGGACGCCGACCGGCGGTGGCGCGCTGAAAGCAACGGCAGGACCGGGCGATCGACCAGAGCTACCCGGGTCGCCGTCCGCGACAAGGACAAGGACGGCTCGCACGGCCAGATGAGACGCCACGGCCGCAGCGGACTGTGGACGTGTGTCATGGGCCATATGTGCCGATACGCGTCCTTGTTCTGGCGTGAAACTAACCATTATTTGCTGACCTCGACGGGGCGCGCCTCGCGTCGACACATCACCGCCGCTCGATCCGCGTATCTGCACACGTCGCCGTGTCCGCTTGCTCGCCGGGATAAACATCGATCGCTGGCCGGCGTTGCGTGTGCTATAGTGTTTGCATGCATGCGTCACCGGCCGGAACATTTAAATTTTACAGAATCCGTTTCGGTTAATGCTTAGCTAGCTCTTTTTGCCTTTTTCGGTGCGAGTTCAAGCTAATTTAACCAACTTACGATTTTCACGTGATCACAAGCTAGTGGCCTCGACTATAAACAGAGCCATCCTATGAAACTCTTTTGACATAAAACCATAAATGCATGCATGATTCATGTCCAAACTAGTATACGTACTACCCGCAAAAAAAACTTAGTATACGTACGATACGAGCGAGTGGGCGAGGTATGCACGCACACCTGCATGGGCCTTTGGAGCGGCAAATGCGTCCGTCCAGAGGCGCCGCCGCCGCCAACCCAGAAGAAACAGTGCACTGACGCGCGCACAGTGACGGAACTGAAGATAAAATGGACCAGGCCGATCGACCATGCGCCGCTGCAAAGCAGAACATCACACGCGTGCATGCATGCATGCATGCGCCGCTCTAGCTGCATGGTCCCGATCGAGCACAGCTCCTCGTGCATCTACTTCAATTCGCCATGCCGCCACGTACGTACTGCATTGATTCATGCATGCATGCATGCACGGTCTCGCGCCGGCCCCGGTGCACGTGCCACCTGCGCAGCCGTACGTGCCACCGGCCAGCCCAGGTGTGATGTCCCGAGCTGAGCTTTGCCGGGGACCTACGTGGTAAAATATTCTAGGGTTGCAAAAGTGTCAAGCTGCTACGTGCCGACCCATGCATGGCATGGCAGTAATAATTCGAGGGTCTGTTTGTCCAGTCTGTTCCGTGTCCCATGCATGAACCGCGACACCGGTACGGGCATGGATCCAAACCGACCTCTCTCGTGAGCTGCTCGCTTCTTCACATTTGACTGTTCTTTCTGGATGGATCGATGAAGTGTCGGGCTGTACTGTAGTCTCATCTTCGGATAGGCATTTGTCTGCAGTCGGTCATGGCATTTCGCATTACTGCGCGGCGCTCGGCATGTCAGCATGGAGCGAACCGAACCGAACGAGCCGACCGACCATGCAACCGCCCTCGGCGCTTTCCAGGTGTCATGCGATCACCAGTTCGTTGCAGCAACAGAACACGCTGCCGTCGCGTCCAGGAAATAACCGCTTCACGCGGTGGATTGAGCCCATGCATATGCATGGCTCTGAGCGAGTGACATCGCCGGCCACGTTCGACCGACCACGAGGAGAGGACAGGCCGGCGTGATGTGAAGGCAGATGGGCACTCCACGTTCTTCTGTTATGTTACTTCCCGGGCACAAAAGGTAGCCCAGTCTCGCCCGATCCAACCCAAACAGACTCGCCTCAGGCGCTCACGGAACCAAAGCGGAGCCTGCTTTTGATGACTTGTTTTCGGTTCAAAAAGAGCGTACAGAAACGGGTTTACGTGTGGTTTCCAACGGCAAAAGCTGAAGCGGTTGAAGAGCTAGTCATCGTGTGGACTGAAAGGCCAGGATTCTCAGTTTGATTGTTGACGTGAACCGAATCAAATCTTTCAATGTGGATGACACGGTGCAAGCAGGTCACACGAAGAGTGCAAGTTCCACGGTGACGGTGTACGTCCACCCGTTTATCTGTTCAGGAGTATTTTTCCTCGAGAGGCGCACGAAAGAGACGCAATCGAGTGCAGCAGACTCCTCAGCTCTAGTGCAGTAGTGCTGCAGTCGCCACAGCTCCGATAAGTGGGCGAATCAACAAAAAGCCTACCATATGCAGAGACAGTTCGCAATTGAAATCACGACTTCCCTGGTCTGGAGTCTGGACGGATCACAAATGCAATGCAAATTCCGAACGACGCCAGGAGACTTGACCAGTGATATATGTAGCAGTCTTCTGAACCCGCATCCCTACCAGCCACAAACCAGAATTGAGACCTTCATTTTTTTTTTGTTCCTTTTTCTGGTTACAAAGAAAAATTGGGACTTTTTGAACGAAAGTGGACTTCAAAGCACACAATTTGGATTGTCGCAGATTTCAAATAAAACAGTCTACGTTGGCCCCAAAAAGATGAGAAAGTTGCAACATAAATCTAGTTTTTCTTTTGAGTCAAACATAAGTCTACCTTTTCGTTTCAGTGAAACATAAATCTACTTTATTTAGCATCACATAAATCTAGTTTTTCTACAACAATCTCGCATAAATCTAGTTGAAATGCGATTAACAACAATATAAGTCTTTTTTAGAGCTAACAACAATATAAGCTGGGCTAGTAAATAAATTCAACAAATAAAGCCCAGTACAAGAGGATGGCACGGGCCATGAGAGAACAACCAATTAGCAAGTACTCCTTCGGGCGCCTCCGCAAGGGTCACTTTGGGTCTGTTGGGAGCGTGTCACTTGGCGTGTTCTCAGCCGCCGCCACGTGTCACACTCTGGGCTCCCCCTCCTTTTTTTCTGTACACATTTTCAGCCTTTAGATGGTTTTTTTTGTTTTTTCCGGCTTTTCCCTTACTTTTCCGTAGGTTTTGGATAAAAAGATTGTACGGAAAACACTTTTTCTTGTTTTTTCATTTCGCGAGAGGCATGGATTTGCTTCCGCGAGAGGCAAAGTCGTGCTTTTTGGAAAAGGAAAAAACATATTATTTTTTTCATCCGCGAGAGGCATGAATTTGCTTCCGTAAGATACACGAATTTGCTTCTGCGAGAGGCACAGTCGTGCCTCTCAAAAAAGGAAAAAAACTTTTTTTCCTTTTTTTTTCCTTCCACGATAAATTTTTACTTCGCATAAGTTCGGTCAAGAGAGTAACTGGGCTGCCGATACTGGGTTAGAGGCACAATTGTGCCTCTCGGGAAAGAAAAAAAGTGCATTTTCCGTTCTTCCGTGAGAGGCACGAATATACTTCTCATGGAGGCATGGGTTTTCTTCCACGAGAGGCATAGTCGTGCCTCTTCGGAAAAGGGCACAAAAACCATGTTTTTTTACTTCCGCGGGAGGCACATATTTACTTCTCGTGGAGGCACAGATTTGCTTCTGCAAGAGGCATAATTGGGCCTCTTCGAAAAGAAAAAACAGTGCTTTCGGTTTGAGTTTTTTTCCTTCGGGTTTTTCATGAAAAAAAAGTTCATAGAAACCTATCAACATAGGATCTAGTTTTGAAAATCTCACCACGAGGAAACCAACGATGAAAACGGTTCAAGATTTGGATGCACGGTTTAATAGATAAACCGTTTTGAATAAACAAATCATTTAAAAAGAGAAAATTCATAGATTTCAACAAGTGACGCACATGCAGCACGCCACTTTTTTCAAACTAAAGAGGTGGCAGAGATCTTCGCACAATGCACTCCTTAATTAGTGATCTCGGTGTCATGCTCCCATTCACATGCTCCCTCCAAAACAAACTAGGCCAATCCTATTTGCCGCCCGTAGGCACCAAATAGAGGGATCACCTATACGGCGTTTCAGGCGCCTGGTCACGGAATTGGCACTCACGCAGCCACAGACTAGGGCCCGCGCAACGCGTGCTCGCTCACTCGGCAAGTTATTTCTGCTGGCCACTTCCTTCGCTCGTTCGCTGTTGACTGGGCTCTGGGTTCACACCTTACTAGTCGCGGTTGACCGGTCAACCTTTGACTTTATAAACAAATAAAATAATCTTAAATATTTTTGCAAAATTGGGAAAAAAATCAAGATTTGGATGCACGGTTTAATAGATAAACCGTTTTGAATAAACAAATCATTTAAAAATAGAAAATTCATAGATTTCAACAAGTGACGCGTATGCAGCACGTCACTTTTTACAAACTGAAGAGGTGGCAGAGATCTTCGCACAGTGCACTCCTTAATTAGTGATCTCGGTGTCATGCTCCCATTCACATGCTCCCTCCAAACCAAACTAGGCCAATCCTATTTGCCGCCCGTAGGCACCAAATAGAGGGATCACCTATACGGCGTTTCAGGCGCCTGGTCACGGAATTGGCACTCACGCAGCCACAGACTAGGGCCCGCGCAACGCGTGCTCGCTCACTCGGCAAGTCATTTCTGCTGGCCACTCCCTTCGCTCGTTCGCTGTTGACTGGGCTCTGGGTTCACACCTTACTAGTCGTGGTTGACCGGTCAACCTTTGACTTTATAAACAAATAAAATAATCTTAAATATTTTTGCAAAATTGGAAAAAAATATGAATTAAAAAATGTTCATGGATTTTTTTAAAAAATCTCAAACTTCAAAAAGTTCACGAATTTGAAAAACAAGTTCATCAATTATGGAAAAAAAATCACAAAATCAAAAGAAGTAGATCGATTTTGTAAAACATGCACAAATTCGAAAAATGTTCACAATTTTTGGGAAAAAATTCGTCAGTTTTTAGAAAAGTTCATGAATTTGGAAAAACATTCTCTATTTCAGAAAAATTAGTAAAATGAGAAATACTTCATGAAATCTAGAAAATAAAAGTTCATCGATTTTCAAGAAAACGATCGTGAATATTTTCATTGATTTTAAAATAATAGAAATTTGTAAAAAAATTGGAGCATTTTAGAAAAATAGGAAAACAAACAAAAACAGAAAAAGTAATTAAGAAACCATCCCGAAAAAATTTCAACGAACCTGGAAATGGAAAAACGTAGGGTTGGCTGAGAGGGTATCCCTCCCGATGCCTCAGTTGGGCCGGCCTACGTCGGGTTGTCTGCTTTTTTTTGTTTCTCCTTTTCTATTTTTTTTCTTTTTCTTCTCTTTTCTATTTCCTTTTGCTTTTCTTTCTGTTTTTTTTCCTTTTTCATATTATACAAAAACTTCACCATGTATTATGAAAATGTAGGTCATATATGAAGAAATGTTCACCGCTACTAAAAAAGTTCACTATGCATTATAAAAATGTTCATCATATACTAAGAAATTACTCAACGTTTTTTACAAAAAAGCTGGATTTGTATTTTTTTAAATAGTGTATACTATGAAATTGTTCAACATATTTTACAAAAATTTCAAAGTGTATTTGGAAATATACATCGCATATTAAAATTTGTTCCACATATTTTACAAAAAGTTCAATATGTATTTTGAAAATGTTCAATGTATATTAAAAAAAGTTCAATGTATGAAAAAATCACCTTATATTAAAATATGTTTCGTGTGTACTTTGGAAAATGTTCACTCTATATTATGAACATATTATAGTACCAAAAACTATAAAAAATAAAATGCAAAAAAAAAACTAGTTCACTAGAGTGAATCGACTGCTACAGTGAACACGTTCGCTATGGTGGATGCTACTGGACCGGCCCATTGTGCTTGCGCTCTATGCGTCGCCTCCACTATTTGTGGCTTGTGGGCGGTAAATAGCAGTTCTTGTCTACTTAGATGTCTCTCCGAATGGTATAGGAAGCGGCAGCGCACGGGATATGGGCTAGGCCAACTTAGCGACGACCCAATGTAGGAAGTAACTGGAGAGTTTCTTGGTGCCTCAATTAATGTGCTGGAAGGGGTGTGTTACACAAAATGTGCAGAGCCCGTGGCTTGCCATGAGGTTGTGTTCTTGAAATAAGATCTCCAACTTGAAGTTGCAGTCATTGAATCGGATTGCTCGAACATCATTCGCGACATTGATGAAGGAAGTCGAGGAGAAAACTCTTGATCGTTGAAGATATCAGAAGGATGAAACATTGCAATTGGAGACAATGTATTTTGCCTTGAACGACATTTGCCAGGAGTACAATGTTGATGCCCATATTATTGCCAGAAACTCTCTTGTATTAGCACCAGGACGACATGTTTGGCTGCTTGAAACCCTTGATCATGTAAACTCTCTTGTCAATCAATAAAGTACCATTCCTGTTGGACATGTAATAGACTACGATGGATGCAAACACCCAGTTGATGAGAGAGAGTCTACGCACTGGGTACTGTCTTGGCCTTATAACCACTAAGACTAGATTTAAATTTGTCAATTATAAAGATGTAAGCCAAAAATCCATATTTTGTCAGAAGAATGAGGGGGTGCCCTAAGGGAATTAAGTTGGGATATCTATCTAGAAGGAGAAGGATATGTTTAATGCTAAGGATAATATGGTTGAGATTTTTGCTAGGAAAATGACGGTACATTTAGACCAACGGAGGATTTGACTGGATATGGAGTTGAATCTTTGGATGAGATGTTCATTTGGGTGGTTTTCTAGAAAATAACTCGATAACGGGCGAACAAGTCGTCGACGAACATCAACAAGTTGATTGGGGGCAATTGGTCTAAGAGTGATTCAATGAAATGAGTGTTAGCAATGCAAGATGATACAAACATATCTAATTTTTTGATCACTTTGCATATGTTTTTCCCTCAAATCTCGTGTCTTCAATAAATTTTATTTCTAATTACGCCATTTTCCGAGAAATTTTGCAAATTGGTGTTGTTTATGTGCTAGTAATAAACTTCACAAGGAAATAAAAAAAATAAAGATGTTTTTAAGGACAAGACGTCAGATGACAAAGCCCTACAAACAAGGCCCATACCCCACGCACCGTGAGCATGGTGGCCGCAACTAGGTCGCATGGGCCATCAAGGGCCGCCAACCCCCTTCCAACTATTTATTCATCCATACCATAATAGAACTAAAAAAATGGGCATGGAGTACTTTTTTTGCCCGTGTATTTTGACCATGGGTATTGGGCATGGAGTACCTTATAGGTTTAGGCAGGTTTGCACCCATAGGCCCACATATAACAAAGGAATGGTGGTCGATTTGGGCCAGGGTTTCTGGATTTCTGGCTTGATACTTGTCTTATTGCCTTCCCACCCATTTTATTTCGAGTCCACATATATTGTCGCAAAAGCAGAAAGTTTTAGAGGTCTCCATTTTTGTGGCATTACATCATGAATATTTTTAAATGGACCCAACTGTTTATATACATCATGTCCTTCTATATAATCAACTCTTGAGCCAAACCCTAGCACATATTCTTCCCCTCACCGCCGCCGCCTCCCTATTCATTGTCCATCTACTAACCTCCTCACCCAAAATCAACCATGATTTTCATCTCGTTCATCCTCTCTTTTCTTTGGTTCATGGATCTATTTTTGAGTTCATGCCTCCTCCCCAAACATCTTACCACCTTATTCCCGATCTATGATGACTCAAAAACCACCAGATCTAATGCATCTCAATGCCAGATTCATTAAAGGTCATGTGGTTCCTTGTGCAACATAGTGATAGATGGGGAACAATAGAGTAGTAGTAGAGCGTTGAGTGGAAGACGAGGTCGAGGCGACTTGATGACTAAATTATTCTTTTGCAGTGGTGATTTCTTTCCCCTTGAAGAGGATAAGATGGTTGGGAAAGCGTGCATGACGATTGTATTGGAGGTCAATTCCTTGTTGATCTGGCTCGATTTTTGTTTGCTTACAGATGTGGACTTCGGTAAGTACCATAAATAACATTTTATGTTTGGGTTGACATGTCATTTGCTTTTACTCAACTAAAAAATTTGATTGAGAAGTGTAACAAAATTTCTAAGGCTGTGTATCTCATGTGATTAAAAGTTTAGAAAGAGCCTCTTCCATGGCACTAGAAGTATGAAACCAAACAATTAAGAATTACTTGAGCGGTCAAAAAATTTACCAACTTTTAAGTGTTATTGTTCAAAGGTATTAAACTCAGAAGATGCTATACTATATAAATTTGAACCGCGGAGGCATATTTGATGCAGGTTACTTGTGCAGGACACGAGCGCCAAACTAATATAAAAGCAACACTCAGTAATATTGAGCCAACCATCAGAGATGGCCTCAAATACTAGTAAAGTTTGTGCTCTTATATAGTGAAAAAGAAACAAAGGCATCCTTTGTTTCACATTGTCTACAAAGTCCTAATACTTTAATAGAAGTCTGGAACTGCTGGAGCCAAAACAGTACTCCGTTGTCTTGCTCTGGGTCATGAAAATCGTGCCTGTCATGTTGGCGTCTTGCCTGAAGGAGAGCCTAGTCAACCCACACCTCATTCTGGCATTGCAACGTAGACAGGTGACATGATGTGAAACAAATCTATACTAAATCGCAAATTCCGTTATGTCACACTCAACGTGCGATCATTACGATTTTTTTATGAAACTCATAATTCATTAGATCCTTGACATCAATGCCAAAACATATTTGTTGCAAAGTGAATAGATCTAATCCTTTGTTTAAGATTGCAATGTAAACAAAACCAAAAAATAAAGAGTGGTTTTTTCTGATCAAACAAAGGAAACATACAAGATGGATTTTGGAAGGATGAATGATCTATTCCATAGTATACCATGTCAGTTAAAGATGCTCGCAACCCTCCAACCTCAACACCCAAACAACAAACACAAATACTCCTAGATCAGAATTGAATAGGAAATAATGCACAGGCGAACATGTGTTGATTAAAACTGATGAGTTGGTGAACTATCTAACACGAGCAGGCATCCCTACCCTACGGAATCCATTCAGGTACCGAGCAGAGATGCAATATATAATGATGAATTGGCAAGGGAGATTTGATATTGACGAGCAGCACGAGTAAATTAGTCTATAAAATCAAATTATGAATTATTACTCATTTCGTTTCGTAATTCTTGTTGTGATTTTAGTTGAACCGAGGAGTAGCAACAAGCCAATCCAATTGTTGCGAACCGATTTATGGTTGGATGATTAGGTGGACTGTGGTATCCTCAACCCATCAGAGTTCTAATCTTGTGCTCGTATTTATCCTGAATTTATTTCAGAATTTTCGGCGATGCGCGTTCACTGGGATGAGACGTTCCCCTCGATTATGAGGTGCCTACGATGAGGAGGGCCTGTTCTCGCGCAACAATAAACCAACATCTGTAGGGATATATACACTACGTAAAAATAAACCAACCCAACTGTCCTCGCGCAACACGAGGAGGGCCTGTTCCGAATGCAGTGGAGGGTTTCGGTGGGCCTCCGGTCGCGACGCTCGCACGCACGCGGCAACGCGGAGGCACACAACGAACCACCTCCGGCAAATACAGAAGGGAACGCGACGGCGGCCGATTTGCGCCTTCCTCGGCCTCCCGCTGCTCGCTAAAATCAAAACCCGTCGCCAAATAAACACCGCGCCGAATCATCCCCTTTTCCCCAATTCCCCCCTTCTCCAAAACAAAAGCAGCAGCCGCCGCCGCAAACTTATAGTTATCGACGACAAGCAGCAGCAGCAGCAGCCGCCGCCGCCGCCTCACTTGTCATCGGCGGCTGTCCTCCTGCTGCGCCGCGCCCCGGCCCGTCGTCGGCGCGAGACGACGCCTCATCCTTCGCGCGTATGGCGTCCTTCCCCTTTCCAGTTCACCATGACCTTGCATCTCTGCTTACCCGGCTGGATTCGGTAGGGTAGGGACGATCTGCTGGCGGTAGAGTTAGCTCACCAACTCGGGGCTAGGGTTTTCGGCTAGCCAGTTTCGATCAGCGCGTCTCCGCCTGCCTAGTATTTCCTGTTCAGTTCCGATCTATTTTTAGTTTGTTTGGGTTGGGGATGGAGGGTTTGCGAGTGTCTGCAATCGAAGGTGTACTGCAACGTTGAACAATACGTACAAGATACATCTCGCAAGATCGCTGGCTATTTGGTCTGGTTCGTGATTCCACTGCGCGTTTGTTCTGTTCCCTTTGTTTGATCAGGACGAATCAATCTTATTTTCTAGTTTTTTTTTTCCCATTATTGTATGACCTGGGATTGGGCCTGTTTTTAACCTGCAGAATTAGCTGTGCAACAAACATATTTTGCATCGATAACAAGGAATGCTGAATTATGAGTTTCATGGATGAAAAATCCTTCTCATCACACGCTAATGTGCTATAACGAACATTTATTATGACTTAGTACAGATTTGTTTCTGATCGATGTCACCTGTTCATGTTGCAATGTCAGGATGAGGCTCTCCTTCAGGCAAGACACGGACATGGCAGGTGCGATCTTCATGTGCAGCACCAGGGCAAGGGAGCAGTTCTTTGTCTCAGGCGTTTTCAGAGTTGCTTTAGAGTATCAGCCCTTTGTCGACAATGTCAAACAAGGGATGCCTCTCTTTCTCTTTGACTACAACGAACGCAAGCTTTACGGGGTGTTTGAGGCTGCCTCTGATGGTGGACTGGATATTACTGACAGAGCTGCTTTTAGATCTTCTGGCCACTCATATCCTGCACAGGTAACCTGCATCAAACATATGCCTCTTCAGTTCAAATTTATCAAAATATAGGGTCTTCTGAGTTTAATATCTCTGAAAAATAACACTTTATCGTTGGAAATTTTGTGACCGCTCAAATATTTGTCAATTGTTTGGTTTCAAACTTTTAGTGCCATGAAGATGCTCTTTCTGATTTTTTAATCACACGAGACACAGGGGCTTAGACAATTTATTGCACTTCTCAAACAAATGTTTGGGTGGAATAAAAGCAAATGACCAGTTAACCCCAAAGTCAGAGCTGAACATTCAAGACTATATTTCTTGGCATAGCTTGCGTTGTCTTCAGTGTTGCGTTTGTACACATGCATCTAAGTTTTGACACTTCACATCAATTAATAATTAAGATAGCTTTGACAAAAGATCATGTAAGGTGCCCAGCAAAAAATAAGACTATTGACACAATGGACACAAAGTTGTCTGTCATTACATACCCGTTATAAATGAGTGGTTTCTTCAGCCATCTGGGAACATTCTTAAAAACTAAGTATGACATCGGACGAACAGGTTGATATACTTCTTTTTTTTGGGTTCATGGTTTTCAGTTACACAGTTAAAAATGTGAAAACTTCTTGTTAAGAAAAAAACCCTGCATTTATTACAGTACTAGGCAGTCGTTTGAATATAAAATACCCTTTATAATTCGTTCTGGGTTCTGGGAACTGTTTCTTTATTGTATTTGTGTGCTACTGTAAGAATTATTCATTTGTTTTTTTCTAGGTTCGATTCAAAATTATTTGGAAGTGCAGACCACTTGCAGAAGATGAGTTCTCTCATGCCATAAAAGAGAATTACTATACGATGTATAAATTCTATTTTGACCTTTCCTACCAGCAGGTTTGCTTTACTACAGAACTTGGTTAAAAGTTAAAATCCATGATTTTTAATTGCATGGCTATAATCACACAAACTTGTTCTTACTGACAGGTTGTCCAGCTATATGAGTTGTTTGATAATAAGAGGGTAGAGCAACCTATTCGCAACTACACCATAAGTGCTCATTCGAAAGAAGGCCACTTCAGTAAAGGGAGACCAGACAAAAGGAGTTTGACTCCAAATATTTCTCCCATTTCTACTGATCAATCACACACTTTGATTGTAACAGCTGGAACAAACTATTCTGCTCCTACAAGGATGCGTGGAACTGTACCACATAATTTTGAGGCACGAACAAATCTGTCAGTGCCATTGGTAAGTAAACCTGTTGGAGTCCAAATTGATCCCATCCACAGCAGCCATCATGTTCAAAAGATATTACCTTATCATAACAATTCACATCTCCAAGATGTTTCGACAGTAGATGGCATTTCAACTCAGGTATATGCTCCCTGTTCTCAGACAAATGGATATCACCAAGATCAAGTTGTTGCAAATCAATCATATCCAATATCTGATGACTACATGCACAGTAGCTTGTCTTCTGGATGCATGACTGCCAGTCCAACTGATAGAATTAGGTCGTCTGAAAAGCAGTCATATGTAGGCAGTACTTCGCGATCTCTTCAACATATTACTCAGGCATCAACTGGCGGAGACAGAAACTACGTGAATTCAACTCCAAATGTCCCTTCGTATCATTTTTCTCTGGCAAATCGACAAGGCAGTGCTAACTTGAAGGACAACTATGATATCGACTGTCACCACTGCAAAGAGATACACACATCTGAGCATCAGCACTTAAGCAAGGAAAGAGCTCAAGTAGCTCCAGTATTAATCCAACAAGGTATTCCTGCATACCCTGAAGTTCCTGAAGTATCAACAATTGGTCAACGGAAAGATGATTTTAGTGATTACATCCCGATTGCTGATTGTGCTCAAGATTTTGATAATGATTGGTGGAAACATGGCTCCTATCATAGTGTTTCAAGTTCACTGGATCGTCGAAATGTTATTGGAGCCAGCATGTCAGATCAATTACACACAAATCGTGAAATAGAAGCTGAAAGTAACACAACATTAGTTCCTGGTCAGTGCTCACAAAACAGTGTGTTTTCTCGCTTATCGATGAAGCAACAACCTCTTCAAGAAGTTGTTGGCTCACAAAACAGTGTGTTTTCTCGCTTATCACCGAAGCAACAACCTCTTCAAGAAATTACTGGTCCTTCACTCAGTCAAATGCTTAATTCACTTTCTACAAGAACAAAACAATGGAGCAGTGGGAATAGTACACATATTTCTAAAGAAAGAGAGATTAGAAGTGAGAACAGTACACTTATTTCTGAAAAAAGAGAGATCAGAAGTGAGAACATGACACTTATTTCTCACAAAAGAGAGGATAGAGCACTTGCTTATGATGCTGGCAAACAGTTGGCTGTTGAACAGTCCATTGACATAACCTGTCCTCTTGCTGAGCTAAACCTGCCAAACGTAGTAGAAGGAAAAGAAAGTGCAGAGCCTCCCTTCTTAAACTTCAAGAGGCGCAGCGAAACAGTGCAGCTGGATGGCAACTTAGGAAAGGAGACTAGTGGAAAAATGAAGAGGAGAAAGCTTGTGCGCCCTTCCTTTGGGGAGAATAACAACTCTACTAATTCTGGAAAAGAGATCGAAGTGAATGGAGCAGAGGACAGGAAACACCCACATTTCGACGCCGATGGGAACAAGTTCAATATTGACCTGAACAAACCGGCATCCACAGACAATGATGTAGTGAAGGAGGATGGTAGCACTATACTGTGTCCTGTTGATATCAACATACAAACTGAGAAGTCCTGTGAAGTAAACACCGCACACAAGCTGAATTTTTCAGATGCTATGGAGGTAACTGGGAAACAAGATCACCCTGTGGAGAATGCCGCACAAACTGGTGGTAAAGTTTCACTTGATTTGAGCATTGCAGATTTGGATGCGATGGACAAGTCTAAGCTTCAAGCAATTCTTGATTCACCATGGTTGCAAGCACTTGACAAGCTGAGGAATTGCAAGTCCAACAACTCTGAGGTGGCTGGATCAAGCACTTGTGGTGATGACAATACATTGAAAATGGAGACGAACCCTGATGGGAGCACCTAACCTAGGTGTACCAAATCTGTTACTGATGTAGCAGCTTCAGTCTTGTACTGTCATGAATTGCTCCAATTGGATTATTCTTCTCCAACTGCTACTACAGAGGCAGGAGGTAATCCTCCTTTTTGGGATTTTTTTGTTTTTTGCCACTACTGAAGAAGAACCCAGTTGCAGCAAGAAGAACCCAATTGGAGCAAATACCATACGAGTACAAGACTGTAGCCTTTAATGTCCGGTATCATACACAGGAATAGTTACATGTGTTTTGGAGGTAAAAGTTGTCGGAGGGGTTGACTCAATGGGAATAATTTTCCCTTGCCCCAGAACTCATGGTCCCTAATCATCGTAGATCTCTTGGATGCTACCTTATATGAATGTATATGAGATATACTCCATATGAAAGATGATGTTTTGGCAGTACATTTGGATGAAATCTTGCGTTATTTTGTGCTAACACTACCCTTAGTAGCGTAGTATCACTCCATCTGGATTGTTAGAGCAACCCTAGCAGATCTATCTGCTAAAACCTCGCTGGCCCTTATAACTCTGGGCGTTTTTACAGGATTTGCTCTTTTTTTGTCCCGAGGCCTGGTCCGTAATTATCCCCTCTGCCGCTATATTTATTGGATAGAGTTCGATTTAGGGTTTGCATCTGGCATTTCCTCCACCCGCCTCCGCCGCAATCCCACCAACTTCGGCAACCAATTCCCTACTCAGGCGGTTGATTCTCGTGCGCGCACACACTTTTACAGTAGATCCATGTCCGGCGAAGGTCATTAGTGTGGGGGCCGCGGCGGCTCACCGCCGCACAAGCGCCCCCGACACAACGCCAAGGCCAGCAGCTCCAGCCAGCCTCCGGTTGAGCCGTGGCTCGCGAAGCAGGCCAAAGAGCACGACACCCTCTCCCGTACCGGCGGCTGCCGCGCGGCTCGAGGCGGCGAAGGAGGGGTACGACCTCGCGTACGTTCTCTACAAGTCGGCGACCGAGTACTACCTAAAGGTGAAGCACTAAACTAGTTTAGATTAGGTTTTATCTAGTATGTTTTTAAGTTTGTATGTTTGAATGTATGAACTCTGGTGAACTATGGTGGCGCGAACATTAAGTTTCAAATATGTAATATGGTTTTACAAGATCTGTTCTGCCGTGCCTTTCGAAGTAATGCAAATTCGTTTTATAAATTCAAGTTTGTTGCTCTAATCACGGGGTTAGTTTTTTTTATTTGAGCGATAATAGTGGGGCTAACGATTTACACAGCCGACCGGCGAAGCGATCGTGCCGGTCGCTTGTCCTTGCGCCACGTGTAAGTTGAAGTTGAAGAAAAGAGATTTGACGACTATTTTTAAGGCTGATCATGCGGCTGCGGCCAAATCCAACCAAATGGGTCGGTCTTAGCACGCCGACCTAGTAGCATATTTATATAATCAGGTCGTGCTGGCATGTGACCCATCTAGGGCCGTGCCTGGGCCGTGAGACTTGGCACGAGTGCGGGCATCGCACGACCATTTATTTATTTTTATACAACCTAATAGGCTTAATATAGGTCGAAAACAACCCAATAGGCTGAATTCTGTGCGGGCTGGCGTGCGAAACGAGCCGCCGTGCCAGCCTGTGTAACATAGGGGCTGTGCCTGGGCCGGGGAGGGCAGCATGTGTGCCAGCCCGACACGGGCCTTGTACCTGCTGTGCCCAGCCAGTCCGTGCAGTGTTTGGCACATATAACTCTAGTTGTGTCGTGCCGGGGTGACCCATTTGGCTAGGCCTGGCTGCGGGGCGACTGACCGAATCTGTCCCTAATCGCCCTAATCGTAGGGTTGATCTTGGCCAATGTCTGTTAGTTGAAGACGCATACACCTTGGGGTGTGCATTTGGTTTTTTCGGTTTGAATCGGTTTGGTTTATACAGTTTATGGTTTATATGTCTTTTATATTTTGGTTTATACGGTTTTATACATAGATATAGTTCAGTTTTGGTAATAAGCATTTACTTTCGGTACGTTGGATAAGCAGTCATTTTGGTTAACTATTGTCGCCCATTACGCTTTTTTGAACTAAAAAAAGCCTTAATTTTGGTTAATTCGGTTTAATCAAATGATCATTGGTTTCTAATCGGAAAAACCGAAATGCAAATGGTTTTCAGATTTCAAAACTGAAACTGAAATTAAAACCTGAAAAAACCAAAGTTTTGGATCAGTTTTTGTTTTCTTCAGTTTTTGGTTTTCGGTTCCATTTTGCACACCCTGACGTATACCCCTTCGAGAAAAGAAGTTGAAGACGCATACCGGAACGGATCTAGGGTAATCTTCTCAGTCGACCCGTCCCCGATCTGAAATACATGGATGCCGCCGGCGTCGACCGGCTGAGCGACCTGACGGACTGCCTGCTCCACGCCATCCTCTCCCGCCTGAAGGCCCGGCAGGTCGTGCAAACCTGCGTGCTGTCGTCGAGGTGGCGCCGCCTCTGGCTGGCCGTCCCGTGCCTCGACATCGACGGCGGGGAGGACCAAGAGGAGGAAGATGAGGAGGAGCGGCACAAGAAGCTGGACGATTTCGTCGACAACCTCTTGCTTTGCCGTAGCACCTGCGCCTCCTCGCCGCTGCACACCCTTCGGGTGAGCGTCGCCTCGCCGCGGCCTCTGTGGAGGCGGCTCCACCACGACCGCGGTTCTTCCATCTGCGCCGCGCACACCAGATGGGTTAGCCGTGGCCTCGAGAGCTCCCCGGCGGTGCTCGAAGTACGCGGCATCAAGCTGCCTTCGTTCGCCTCAGGCACCCACCGCCTCACCAAGCTGGTCCTTCAGGACGTGATCCTCCACAAGGATTTCGAGAAGCACCTCTTCGCCTGGCTCACACTCCTCCAAGACTTGGAGATCAGAAGCTCGGACATGTCCAATCTCTCAAGGATCGAGTCCAACACGCTCAAGAACCTCACAGTTGAGGCAGGCACCATCTTCAACTTCGAGGTCATAGCCCCTCGGCTCGCCTCGCTGCACCTTGCCGTCCAGTTCCGTGGCCTCCGAGCCTTCTCTGTCACCGTACAGGAGGCGCCTGATCTTGTCCAAGCATCCCTCCGCTTATTGGACAACCCTCTGCCGGCGAAAGAATATCCCTTTGTTTTTCAACAGGACCCAACTTTGTTGCCACCGATGCTATGTAGATTTCTCTGCTCTCTATCCAACGTCAGGAGCTTGGAGCTGTCAGGATTCCGTGATATGGTTTGTTCCTTCCTTCAGTCTTGTGCTTGCTTCATTTGTATGTAATTTCCATTCGTTCAACTGCATAATGCAAGTGCACACTAACTAACCCTGTTCTTGTCTCTGCAATGTAGGCACAACATATTTCGCCACCTCCTCCACCTGGTGTTCCTTGGCCTGCCGAGTACCAATTTCAAATAATGGTGCCAGGAAGTGATAAATCTGCCCCATGTCCTATATTGCAGGCGATACTTGATGAGGAGCACGATAGATTACCAATGTTCCGCAATCTAAGAACCCTGGTCCTTGAACAATGTGAGATTGGTGACAACATTCAGACGTTGTGTAGTTTCCTGCATAATACGCCTGCCCTCGAGAAACTTACTCTGAAGAACTGTGAGGTAACTATATTTAACTTCACTTGATTTGTCTAACTGAAGGACCTTACCTCCAAATTTATTTGTTTTGCTCCTGTGTGCAGTGCCAAAACGTTCCATCTAGTTCAGCGTCCAACATTTTGGAGATGGGATTTATGACCTCCAGTCTCAGCCTAATACAAATCCAGTACGATGACAGGGATGATCATGAAGGCCAAGGTACTCGACAAGTTGACAATGTTGTGACCATGGTGGAGAAGAACATGCCAGTGACTGCAATGATCCATGTGACCAAAGTCAGGAAAAATTAGAATCCTCTTTTTAGCTGTTCATGGAATCATTTTGTCCATAGATATTTTTTGGGGTATATTTGGTGAATATTTCTAAATAGAGTTTACTCCAGTTTTTATCTCCAAAAAATTCTATTTTTTACGCATTTTACCCGCCCTAGCCTGGCGCAGTGGTAGAGTCTCCACTTGTGGCCTGGAGGTCCCGAATTTGAACCAGCCTCGTTTAGAACTTATGCAAGGGTATGACTGTCTAGAAATTTCCTTTCACAGACCCCACTTTGTCAGGGAGTTTTCAACACTAGATACGCCCTTTTATTTTACCCGCCCCGAAGTTTAATCTTGGTCAGGATATATACCCTTAACTTTGTATTTTGGCAAGAATTATCCCCGACATAAATCCCCATGTGACTCCATTTCGGTACATCAACAAACCAGACACATGCCCTATGTACCTGTCTAGGGCTGGACCAAAAGCTCGTAGCTCGCGAGCTTAATGAGCGCTCGATAGTTCGGCTCGTTATGCTCGTAGCTCGCTTCTTAATGAACAGAGCCAATCATTGATTTTAGCTCGTTAAGCTTAACAAGCTTAACGAGCGAGCTAACGAGTTTCACGAGTAGCTCGTTAAGCTCGTTAGTAACAACACAACACATATTTTCATCTTACGTGATAAACTTTTTGTAGCACCTCAGCCCATCTATTTAATCTAATCGACATATAAGGCAATATACTACTTCATTTCTTTTTGTAGTCACCATATTTCATCTTGAAAACCATACCTACACATTCATCATGTATATCACAACACATTATAATCTGTTAACCACGAGCTTAACGAGCTTCAAACGAGCCGAGCCGAGCAGAGTTTTCTGCTCGTTAATCTTAACGAGCTTAACGAGCCGAGCCTTAACGAGTACGAGCTTAACGAGCCGAGCTGCTCGTTAGTCCACCCCTATACCTGTCCCGCATAGGACTAATATAGTGGTTCCAAAATTCAGGATGGTCAGAATGGGCACTATTTTGCCAGGGGTTAAAGTATGTCAATTCCGGGTAACAAAGAGTGACCAAGCTTGAACTTAGGAAATCCTAAAAAAAAAAACCCCACAATGTTTAGAGCAACTCCAATAGCTCCTGTATCCAAAAAAACCTACCAATTACGGGGAGTTGGGCAAAAAAAATGCTTCCGCAAACCTGAATTTTTAAGGGATCTCGTAAAAACACCCCCTCCATCTTGTAATTTTAAGGGAAGATGGCCATCCCGTATAATTTTGGCGGGCGGATAACGGCCTGAAATTTCACTAGCAGAACAACGCGAAACGTCGCATCGCCGCCGGCGGAAGGTCACCTCGCCACCATCAGAACATCGTCATGATGCCCCCGCGAGGCCGCGCCACGACGTTGCACCGCCGCCACTGTCGCGCAGCCCTACCCCGGGAGGTTTGCCGCAGCTGCTAGAACGTCGTTGCACCTGTCGCACAACCCTGCCCCGCGAGGCCGACCGCCTCCTCTGCCGCGAAATCGCTGCCGCCGTCCCTGACGCATAGCCCCTCCACTGCCGCTGCACAACCCTGCCCCGAGAGGCCGCTCCGTCGCGCAGCCCTACCTGTCCTGTCCCGCAAGGCCTCTTGCCGCCAGGTTTGCCCGTCGCCGCGAGGTTCGCACGCGCATGATTCTTAAAGTAGCCTACAGCCCGGCTCGCTTGGAGCATTCAAATCAGTCATTTCTAGTGAGCCATGCCAGAGTCAGGCGCAAAAGTGGGGCCCGTAATATGTGGCGGTGCAGGGGAAATTCAGGCAGAGATAGCGGGACAGAAATCGGTCGGCGCGGATAGCGCGAAATCTAGCACCAACCATTTACTCGCTCACCTGTAGGTTGTAGCGCTAGGAAAAAACACAGCCTCGGTTCTTGCCTTGGTCGGCGGCGGTGACTCGGACCAGGCGCAAAAGTGAGGCCCGTAATATGTGGCGGTGCAGAGGAAATTCAGGCAGAGATAGCGGGACAGAAATCGGTCGGCGCGGATTGCGCGAAATCTAGCACCAACCATTTACTCGCTCACCTGTAGGTTGTAGCGCTAGGAAAAAACACAGCCTCAGTTCTTGCCTTGGTCGGCGGCGGTGACTCGGATCTGCGGAAACAGCGACATCGGTGAAGGCGGTGACTTTAATCTCATGCAACAGGACATGCTTCTCCCCTTCGTCTCGTTCTCCTCGTCCATGCTAGTGGGTCGTTGGCTCCCAAGGGGCAAGCAACATACAACCTTCCTCCCATGTTAGGCCATTAGGTACGGTGTAGGATCAATTTTGCCATTGCTCACCTCATCGTTGAGTCGCCTAGGTTATGGACAAACATATGAAGCTGGTTGGCCAGGCAACAACGATCGTAGGTGTGATTCGGGCCTGGGTCATGGTATACAGGCTCTCACTACTAGGAAAAACACTATCAGTAGCGTAGGTTTTTTACATACCAGTAGCGTGGGTTCCCGTGCTACTGCTACGATGCTACAGCTAAATTTTAGCCGTGGCGCGTTTTTTATCCGGCACTACAGCTATTGTAAGTACTAGTAGAGCTCCCCTCGCAAAAAATAATAATAATACTAGTAGCGCTCCATTTCCCACCTACGCTACTACTATGATATGTACTAGTAGCGCTCCATTTCCACCCCACGCTACAGCTAAGTAATTAGAAATTAAAAAAAATCAAATTCAGATGCAGTATTGATGGATGGAAATCAACACACGTCCAATGCAAAATAAACTAAGGTCACAGAACCAGTTTAGCACTTCCAGCGTTCATGGCTGCAACATTGAACATCTCAACTCCAAGGGATCATGAGATCCCATTTAACATCAGACGCAAACAACCAGACCACTTCTCTAGATGTATCTACCAAGGCTCGGAGTTCAAACGCCGGTGGACCCGAACCCTCCCTCCCTCCTGGCGGTGGCATTGAGGTCCTCCACCTCGGCGACCTCCGGCGACGCAATCACCTAGACGATTATCTGCGCGATGCAGTCTCCGAGCTTCACGGCGAAGTCCGCCTCCGAGTGGTTGAAGAGCACGACACCCACCTGGTTGTGGTAGTCTGCGTCGATCACCCCTGCGCCCACGTCAGGGAAGTAAACACTTATTAGTTCGTGTCCTCGTTCAAATCAAGTAGAGTATTTTCTTTCTTTTTAGCACATGCACATGAATCAATAGTAACAACTAGAGGCTTTTCCATACTTATTGCACAATACATGAAGAAGGCCGGGTCCCCTCCTTGTTGAATCCAAGGAAGACACTGCCCCGAGACGTGAAGAAGGCCAGCTCCCTCCTTCTGCAAATAGCTCAGGTGCATGAAGTTGTAAAGAAACTGAATACAACGAACTCATTGTAATGTATAATAACAAGAAAAAATATGAATCCTAAAGAAAAAGATCATTCTATGAGTCAGGTTGATAGTTTTGAGACACAGGAAAGGATAATTAATGTTGGTAATAGTCTTCATTAGCAAGAACAATGGGCCAAGTTATACTAATTAATATTGCCGCCGATTCACTGTGGCGGACGACTAAACACTGCTGCCTTTACTGATTATTTCCCTGAGATTGGCCAAGCTGCATGGCACGTAGCACCCACAAGTGCACCATCTTCAGTATTTGGTCAAATTTGGACTGAATGTGCCGAGGCAGATGGGGGTAAGCACAAGCATACACATATGGTGGTAAAATACATACCAGCAACCTAGAAGTGGCCATCGTTTTGACATAAGGATCCTTTGGATAAAATGTGTGAGTAGCAAAAACAGATCATCAGTACAGCTCAGCGGATTTAGAAGCTAGTAAGATTCCGTATGCCCAATCAAGTATATATGCCCTGCCCACCAACATTTAACGAATAAATATTTTAAATAAGGAAGGATTAACTACAGATAAATATATGAATTTCTCAAGCTATTCAGATAAGGCATAAGAATAATAATGTTTACTGATTTCCACTACTTCTCTAGCTGATAAAGACATTTTGCATAATGCATGCCTCCTGGATCGAGCAAATCAATCGCTACTAGTGTGAAAGGGAAACGTCTGTCCTCGAAAGTTAAGCCAATGCAAATCAAGTAACTATCATGGCTTACTGTATGAGTTGGGTGGAAACACATCAGCATTAAGAATTAAGGTTTATGCTAGTTTGACCAAAACGACGAAGATATATGATATAGCCAAGAAGAAGGTTAGTACATACCTCATTTCAAATGGAATAAATCTAACTCAAAACTGTAAATAACCATGAATTTCTTCAAACTGCACAAAACAAGAAAAATCAAATTACTAATATAGCCTACTAAATAATTAATATTGGTCAAGCAGTTTGCTGAACAGAAAATTGCATGACGTACATCACAAGATAAGACAATTAACAGTAAGTAATTGGTCTCTGTTTTGCTCTTTTTTCTTTTGGTTGCTAGGGACCCAGCTACTCACTGGACCCTCTCCTCTGTTTTTACTTTTTTAGTTAATTTTCATGGCTCCTAATGTAACCTAACTGAGTCTTTGCTATATAATTTAATGCTGAACTTTTTCTAATACACACTGAACTTGCATACAACATATTCATAACATCACTTCTCCTAACTGCACTATGATCTATCCATTCAAGAGAGTTTGAACTTGCTAGCATCATCTCCTAACTGCGTCCATCTCATTATCTTTTACAAAACAATTCTCAATATGGAGCAAATAACAACAGGAAGGAGGCCACCACCATGCACATACAACATCAACATGCAAGCTAGGGGCACAAACATACAGTAGCAAGCATGAATTTTGTAGACTGTGGGAATTAAAGAAACATCAGTAAGTTGGTAGTACACATGACACATAGAAATAGTGAGTAGGAGTACATGGTTTTGAAGTAGTATCTATAGTAATTTGCTACCTTATTTTCAGGTCACCATACTCACAATACAGTAACTGTAAACTACTTCCAAGTTACCAAATTGAAAGGTTGCAACGACGATACCGTATGCTAGATGAGTTGTATGGTTGAAACAGAGAAAACTCATCAAGGTAACCATGTTCCCCTAAGCAACCGATGAACAATGAATAATTTTGCATATCTGAAGAACAAAAGCTTCCCAATTTGCATCCCTGAAAGGAATCCGTGCTCTTAGCTGAGAATAACTCACCTCTGGCCAACGGCCGGTGGGCGGAGCGGCCACTGATTAAGCTCGGGCAAGAGTACAACGCAACATACAACCTTTACAACCTTAAAATATAATAATTGTTGTTTCCTGAAGTTGTGCATCCTTCTAGCTCTGTATCCTAATTTTCTAAGATGTCTTCTAGTTCTAGACATAGGAGATTTTTGTTTAATCCTTTAAGAAATCTATACTACTACAAATGGTTAATGAAAAATATTTTAATTGACTTCCTTATATATCACCAGGACCCAATTTTTTTGTTCCTGAGTTGACAGCTTTAATTTAACATGGCTTGGCAGAGTTCACAAACAATCTTACATGGATGTTTTCGTCGTCGCGTTTGACAACGGTTGTCTTGAAGCTATCCAACGACAGCCCGGTCTTCTCGGCCTCGGCGACCGATGCCCCCCGACCTGCAGTTATCTGAAAACCTCAACAACTGTATCTGATTCTGAAGGTTTTGCGTACCATTTGGAACATCACTGACACTGATAAATACATGTACTGTTGTGGACATTTGTTGGAGAACTTGCAGCTCACCTGATCGAGCCGCCAACACCGGCAGGAATGTATGCCTCACACTTATCCCGGTAGAAACAAGCAACCTGGTACATTGACCACTAGTATCTCCTGGTAAACTGAAGACTGAAGCAACAAAAGCAACACATACAAGTTACAAACATGGTCCATGGAAAATTCAGGTTTGGACGGCCAGCCGGACACCCCGGCGCTCCGCGGCCTTGCGGAGGAAGGTGAGCCACGGCGGCAGCTGCGCGCCATGGCGTTCCTCGATGCCGCAGCCGAAGTTGCGGCCGAAGCCGCCGAGCAGCCTGTGGGCCGACTCCCTGACCATGCTCGTCTCCTCCAGCAAGTTGTAATCTGCACGCGGAGAAAAACAGGGGACGGATGGTCAGCATGGAGGCCACGGCGAGCGAGCGAGGGATTGGGCCGGGGGTCGAGGGACAGATCCGTCACCGGAGAGGAGCTGGTTGTCGTCGAACTGGGCGAGCGGGACGGGGACGGTGCGGGGGCGCTTGTGGGCCTGCACGCCGGGGAGGCTGCAGGTGAGGCGGGAGCAGCCCGGGCACCGGTACTTCCACGGCTGCTCCCCGCACTCCTGGCACGGGGCGCCCTTCTCCCCGCCACCGCCGGAGCCGGAGGCGGCGGCGGCTCTGGGGGGCGGGGCCTGCGCCGGCGGCTCCCCCCTCCATGGAGGGTTGGGACTTGGGAGGGGAGGAGAGGAGGTGGGAGCGGAGACGGGATTGGGGATCTGGATCGATCAGGCGTTGAGTGTTTTTTTAGACATGGCGTGGGATGGGAACAGATGCAGGTGGTAGCGTGGGGTTTATAACCCGCGCTAGGTTTATAACTCGTGCTACTACTAAGACTGGTCCCTAGAGGCATCATGAAAATTACTTAGTAGTAGCGAGGGGTGAAAAACCCTGTGCTACTGATAAGTAGCAGTAGCGAGGGGTATAAACCCGCGCTACTAGTAAGCGTCTGCCTATAAGCTTTTTCCTAGTGTCTATGGATGCTTCAAATGCAAAGATCACCTTTCGTCGGGCTTGTGGAGATGTTTAGGAATAGGGGGCTGCTGTAAGATAGCATCCACACCTCTGTGAAAGAGCAAGTTGCCACGTTCCTTCATGTTGTAGGTTATAATCAGAGGTTCGGGATTATCCAAAATACGTCCAGGAGATCAATAGAGACCATTTCCAGGTATTTCAAGCAAGATGTGTGTGCTATTTGGGAGCTCAGAGGAGAGAGGATCAATGCACCAATTGGGCAAACTCCTAGCAAGATTCGCAATAGCCTAAGATGATAACCGTATTTCAAGGTGACCACTACTCGTAGTTGCTACCTCTTGAGCACTGCGTTGGATTTTCCCGAAGAGGAGAGGATGATGCAGCAAAGTAGCGTAAGTATTTCCCTCAGTTTTTGAGAACCAAGGTAACAATCCAGTAGGAGATCACGCACGAGTCCATCGTACGTACACAAAACGATAGCAACTCGCAACCAACGCTTAGGGGTTGTCAATCCCTTCAGGGTCACTTACGAGAGTGAGATCTGATAGAGATAATATTTTTGGTATTTTTTATATAGAGATGTAAAGTAAAAAGTAAAAGGCAAAGTAAAAACAAGGCAAGTAAATAAAGCTGTAGAGATTGATATGATGAGAATAGACCCGGGGGCCATAGGTTTCACTAGTGGCTTCTCTCAAGAGCATAAGTATTCTACGGTGGGTGAACACATTACTGTTGAGCAATTGATAGAAAAGCGAATAATTATGAGATTATCTAGGTATGATCATGTATATAGGCATCACGTCCAAGACAAGTAGATCGAAACGATTCTGCATCTACTACTATTACTCCACTCATCGACCGCTATCCAGCATGCATCTAGAGTATTAAGTAAAACAGAGTAACGCCTTAAGCAAGATGACATGATGTAGAGGGATAAATTCATGCAATATGATAAAAACCCCATCTTGTTATTCTCAATGGCAACAATACAATACGTGCCTTGCAACCCTTTCTGTCACTGGGTAAGGACACCGCAAGATTGAACCCAAAGCTAAACACTTCTCCCATTGCAAGAACTACCAATCTAGTTGGCCAAACCAAACGGATAATTCGAAGAGACTTGTAAAGATAACTCAATCATACATAAAAGAATTCAGAGAAGAATCAAATATTGTTCATAGATAAGCTGGATCATAAACCCACAATTCATCGGTCTCAACAAACACACCGCAAAAAGAAGATTACATCGAATAGATCTCCACAAGAGAGGGGGAGAACATTGTATTGAGATCCAAAAAGAGAGAAGAAGCCATCTAGCTAATAACTATGGACCCAAAGGTCTGAAGTAAACTACTCACACTTCATCGGAGAGGCTATGGTGTTGATGTAGAAGCCCTTCGTGGTAGATGCCCTCTCCGGCGGAGCTCCGGAACAGGCCCCAAGATGGGATCTCGCGGATACAGAAAGTTGCAGCGGTGGAATTAGGTTTCTGGCTCTGTATATGATCTGACGGGGGTACGTAGGTATATATAGGAGGAAGGAGTACGTCGGTGGAGCAACAGGGGGCCCACGAGGCAGGGGGCGCGCCCTCCACCCTCGTGACCTCCACGGCTGTTCCTTGGAGCAGGGTCCAAGTCTCCTGGATCACGTTCGGTGAGAAAATCACGTTCCCGAAGGTTTTATTCCGTTTGGACTCCGTTTGATATTCTGTTTCTTTGAAATATTGAAATAGGCAAAAAACAACAATTCTGGGCTGGGCCTCCGGTTAATAGGTTAGTCCCAAAAATAATATAAAAGTGGAAAATAAAGCCCAGTATAGTCCAAAACAGTAGACAAAGTAGCATGGAGTAATCAAAAATTATAGATACGTTGGAGACGTATCAAGCATCCCCAAGCTTAATTCCTGCCCGTCCTCGAGTAGGTAAATGATAAAAAAGAATTTTTGATGCGGAGTGATACTTTGGCATAATTTCAATGTAAATCTTCTTAATTGTGACATGAATATTCAGATCCGAAAGATTCAAGACAAAAGTTCATATTAACATAAAAGTAATAATACTTCAAGCATACTAATCAAAGCAATCACGTCTTCTCAAAATAGCATGGTTAAAGAAGGTTATCCCTACAAAATCATATAGTCTGGCTATGCTCTATCTTCATCGCATAAAGTATTTAATCATGCACAACCCCGATGACGAGCCAAGCAATTGTTTCATACTTTAGAAATCTCAAACTTTTTCAACTTTCACGCAATACATGAGCGTGAGCCATGGACATAGCACTATAGGTGGAATAGAATGGTGGTTGTGGAGAAGACAAAAAGGAGAAGATAGTCTCAGATCAACTAGGCGTATCAATGGGCTATGGAGATGCCCATCAATAGATATCAATGTGAGTGAGTAGGGATTGCCATGCAACGGATGCACTAGAGCTATAAATATATGAAAGCTCAACAAAAGAAAACTAGTGGGGTGCATCCAACTTGCTTGCTCACGAAGACCTAGGGCACTTTTGAGGAAGCCCAACATTGGAATATACAAGCCAAGTTCTATAATGAAAAATTCCCACTAGTATATGAAAGTGATAACATATGAGACTCTCTATTATGAAGATCATGGTGCTATTTCAAAGCACAAGTGTGGAAAGAGGATAATAGCATTGTCCCTTCTCTCTTTTTCTCTCATATTTTTTTCTTTTTCTTTTCCTTTTTTTGGTGGGCTTCTCTGGCCTCTTTTTTTTAATTTGGGCTTCTTTGGCCTCTTTTATTTTTCATAAAGTCCGGAGTCTCATCCCGACTTATGGGGGAATCATAGTTTCCATCATCCTTTTCTCACTGGGACAATGCTCTAATAATGATGATCATCACACTTTTTATTTTTCTTATAACTCAACAATTACAACTCGATACTAGAACAAAATATGACTTTGTATGAATGCCTTCGGCGGTGTACCGGGATATGCAATGAATCAAGAGTGATATGTATGAAAATTTATGAAGGTGGCCTTGCCACAAATACAATGTCAACTACATGTTCATGCAAAAAGCAATATGACAAAAGTAATGTGTGTCATATGAACGGAACGGTGGAGAGTTGCATGGCAATATATCTCGGAATGGCTATGGAAATGCCATGATAGGTAGATATGGTGGCTATTTTGAGGAAGGTATATGGTGGGTGTATGATACCGGCGAAAAGTGCGTGGTATTAGAGAGGCTAGCAATGGTGGAAGGGTGAGAGTGCGTATAATCCATGGACTCAACATTAATCAAAAGAACTCATGCACTTGTTGCAAAAAATTAGAAGTCATCAAAAACCAAAGCATTACACGCATACTCCTAGGGGGATAGATTGGTAGGAAAAGACCATCGCTCGTCCCCGACTGCCACTCATAAGGAAGACAATCAATAAATAAAATTGTGCTCCGACTTCATCACAAAGCGGTTCACCATACGTGCATGCTACGAGAATCACAAACTTCAACACAAGCATTCTTTAAATTCATGATCACCCCAACTAGCATTGCTTTGATATTATCACCTCCATATCTCAAAACAGTTATCAAGCATCAAACTTATCTTAGTATTCAATTCACTCAAAAGAAAGTTTCACATATCTTGAATACCAAGTATATTAACATTAAGCAATTTACCATGCTATTAACGACTCTCAAAATAATCTAAGTGAAGCATGAGAGATCAATAGTTTCTTTAAAACAAATCCACCACCGTGCTCTAAAAGATCTAAGTGAAGCACTAGAGCAAAAATTATTACGCTCAAAAGATATAAGTGAAGCACTATGAGCAAAACTATCAAGCTCAAAAGATTTAAGTGAAGCACATAGAGTATTCTAGCAAATTCTAAATCATGTATGACTCTCTCAAATGGTGTGTACAACAAGGATGATTGTGGCAAACTAACAACCAAAGACGCAAATAATAAAGACACTCCAAGCAAAACACATATCATGTGGTGAATAAAAATATAGCTCCAAGTAAATTACCGATGGAAGTAGACGAAAGAGGGGATGCCTGTTGGTGAACGTTGCAGAAAACAAAAATTTTCCTGCTCGTTTCACCAAGATCATCTAGGAGTTCATCTAGCAACGAGTGATTAGATGCATCTACATACCTTTGTAGATCGCGCACGGAAGCGTTCAAAAGAACGATGATGATGTAGTCGTACTCGACGTGATCCAAATCACCGATGACCAGCGCCGAACGGACGGCACCTCCGCGTTCAACACACGTACGGGACGGGAGACGTCTCCTCCTTCTTGATCCAGCAAGGGGGAAGGAGAGGTTGATGAAGATCCAGCAGCACGACGGCGTGGTGGTGGATGCAGGGCGTCACAGCAGCAGGGCTTCGCCAAGACTATGAGGGAGAGACGTAACGGGGGGAGATGGAGGCGCCAGGGGCTGGTGTAAAATCCCTCCTCTCCCCCCCACTATATATAGGGGTGCCAAGGGGGGGGCGCCGGCCCTAGTAGATGGCATCTACTAGGGGGGGCGGCGGCCAAGGGGAGGTTTCCCTCCCCCCAAGGCACCTAGGGGTGCCTTCCACCACATGGACTCTTCCATGGTGGAAACCCTAGGCGCATGGGCCTATAGGGGCTGGTGCCCTTGGCCCATCTAGGCCAAGGAGCACCCCCTACAGCCCATGTGCCCCCCCGGGACAGGTGGCCCCACCCGGTGGACCCCCGGGACCCTTCCGGTGGTCCCGGTACAATACCGATAACCCCGAAACTTGTCCCGATGCCCGAAATAGCACTTCCTATATATAATTCTTTACCTCCGGACCATTCCGGAACTCCTCATGACGTCCGGGATCTCATCCGGGACTCCGAACAACATTCGGGTTTCTACATATACATATCTTCATAACCCTAGCGTCACCGAACCTTAAGTGTGTAGACCCTACGGGTTCGGGAGACAAGCAGACATGACCGAGACGACTCTCCGGTCAATAACCAACAGCGGGATCTGGATACCCATGTTGGCTCCCACATGCTCCACGATGATCTCATCGGATGAACCACGATGTCGAGGATTCAATCAATCCCGTACGCTATTCCCTTTGTCTATCGATATGTTACTTGCCCGAGATTCGATCGTCGGTATCCCAATACCTCGTTCAATCTCGTTACCGGCAAGTCACTTTACTCGTACCGTAATGCATGATCCCGTGACCAGACACTTGGTCACTCTGAGCTCATTATGATGATGCATTACCGAGTGGGCCCAGTGATACCTCTCCATCATACGGAGTGACAAATCCCAGTCTTGATCCATGTCACCCAACAGACACTTTCGGAGATACCCGTAGTCTACCTTTATAGTCACCCAGTTACGTTGTGACGTTTGGCATACCCAAAGCACTCCTACGGTATCCGGGAGTTACACGATCTCATGGTCTAAGGAAAAGATACTTGACATTGGAAAACTCTAGCAAACGAACTATACGACCTTGTGCTATGTTTAGGATTGGGTCTTGTCCATCACATCATTCTCCCAATGATGTGATCTCGTTATCAATGACATCCAGTGTCCATAGTCAGGAAACCATGACTATCTGTTGATCAACGAGCTAGTCAACTAGAGGCTCACTAGGGACATGTCGGTGTCTGTTATTCACACATGTATTACGATTTCCGGATAACACAATTATAGCATGAATAAAGACAATTATCATGAACAAGGAAATATAATAATAATGCTTTTATTATTGCCTCTAGGGCATATTTCCAACAGTCTCCCACTTGCACTAGAGTCAATAATCTAGTTACATTGTGATGAATCGAACACCCATGGAATTCTGGTGTTGATCATGTTTTGCTCTAGGGAGAGGTTTAGTCAACGGATCTGCTATATTCAGGTCCGTATGTACTCTACAAATCTCTATGTCTCCATCTTGAACATTTTCACGAATGGAGTTGAAGCGACGCTTGATGTGCCTTGTCTTCTTGTGAAACCTGGGCTCCTTGGCAAGTGCAATAGCTCCAGTGTTGTCACAGAAGAGCTTGATCGGCCCCGACGCATTGGGTATGACTCCTAGGTCGGTGATGAACTCCTTCACCCATATTGCTTCATGTGCTGCCTCCGAGGCTGCCATGTACTCCGCTTCACATGTAGATCCCGCCACGACGCTTTGCTTGCAACTGCACCAGCTTACTGCCCCACCATTCAAAATATACACGTATCCGGTTTGTGACTTAGAGTCATCCAGATCTGTGTCGAAGCTAGCATCGACGTAACCCTTTACGACGAGCTCTTCGTCACCTCCATAAACGAGAAACATTTCCTTAGTCCTTTTCAGGTACTTCAGGATATTCTTGACCGCTGTCCAGTGTTCCTTGCCGGGATTACTTTGGTACCTTCCTACCAAACTGACGGCAAGGTTAACATCAGGTCTGGTACATAGCATGGCATACATAATAGAACCTATGGCTGAGGCATAGGGGATGACGCTCATCTCTTCTATATCTTCTGCCGTGGTCGGACATTGAGCTGAGCTCAATTTCACACCTTGTAACACAGGCAAGAACCCCTTCTTGGATTGATCCATATTGAACTTCTTCAATATCTTATCAAGGTATGTGCTTTGTGAAAGACCTATGAGGCGTCTTGATCTATCTCTATAGATTTTGATGCCTAATATATAAGCAGCTTCTCCAAGGTCCTTCATTGAAAAACTTTTATTCAAGTAGGCCTTGATGCTGTCCAAGAGTTCTATATCATTTCCCATCAAAAGTATGTCATCTACATATAATATGAGAAATGCTACAGAGCTCCCACTCACTTTCTTGTAAACGCAGGCTTCTCCATAAGTCTGTGTAAACCCAAACACTTTGATCATCTCATCAAAGCGAATGTTCCAACTCCGAGATGCTTGCACCAACCCATAAATCGAGCGTTGGAGCTTGCACACTTTGTCAGCATTCTTAGGATCGACAAAACCTTCCGGCTATATCATATACAATTCTTCCTCAAGGAAACCATTAAGGAATGCCGTTTTGACGTCCATTTGCCATATTTCGTAATCATAGAATGCGGCAATTGCTAACATGATTCGGACGGACTTCAGCTTCGCTACCGGTGAGAAAGTCTCATCGTAGTCAACCCCTTGAACTTGTCGATAACCCTTAGCGACAAGCCGAGCTTTATAGATGGTCACATTACCATCCGCGTCTGTCTTCCTCTTAAAGATCCATTTATTTTCTATGGCTCGCCGCTCAACGGGCAAGTCAGTCAAAGTCCATACTTTGTTTTCATACATGGATCCTATCTCGGATTTCATGGCTTCTAGCCATTTGTCGGAATCCGGGCCCGCCATCGCTTCTTCATAGTTCGAAGGTTCACTGTTGTCTAACAACATGATTTCCAAGACAGGGTTGCCGTACCACTCTGGTGCGGAACGTGTCCTTGTGGACCTTCGAATTTCAGTAGGGGCTTGATCAGAAGTATCTTGATCATTGTCATTAACTTCCTCTCTAGTCGGTGCACGCACCTCAGGAACATTTTCTTGAGTTGCGCCATTTTCCGGTTCAAGAGGTAATACTTCATCAAGCTCTACTTTCCTCCCACTTACTTCTTTCGAGAGAAACTCTTTCTCCAGAAAGGACCCATTCTTGGCAACAAAGATCTTGCCTTCGGATCTGAGGTAGAAGGTGTACCCAATAGTTTCTTTTGGGTATCCTATGAAGACGCATTTTTCCGACTTGGGTTCGAGCTTTTCAGGTTGAAGTTTCTTGACATAAGCATCGCATCCCCAAACTTTTAGAAACGACAGCTTAGGTTTCTTCCCAAACCACAATTCATACGGTGTCGTCTCAACGGATTTCGACGGAGCCCTATTTAAAGTGAATGCGGCAGTCTCTAAAGCATAGCCCCAAAAAGAAAGCGGTAAATCGGTAAGAGACATCATAGATCGCACCATATCTAACAGAGTGCGATTACGACGTTCGGACACACCATTACGCTGAGGTGTTCCAGGCGGCGTGAGTTGTGAAACTATTCCACATTTTCTTAAGTGTGCCCCAAACTCGTGACTCAAGTATTCTCCTCCACGATCTGATCGTAGAAACTTGATTTTCCTGTCACGTTGATTTTCAACCTCACTCTGAAATTCCTTAAACTTTTCAAAGGTTTCAGACTTGTGTTTCATTAAGTAGATATACCCATACCTACTTAAATCATCAGTGAGGGTGAGAACATAACGATAGCCACCGCGAGCCTCAACACTCATTGGACCGCACACATCAGCATGTATGATTTCCAATAAGTCGGTTGCTCGCTCCATTGTTCCTGAGAATGGAGTCTTGGTCATTTTACCCATAAGGCATGGTTCGCATGTGTCAAATGATTCATAATCAAGAGACTCTAAAAGTCCATCAGCATGGAGCTTCTTCATGCGTTTGACACCTATGTGACCAAGGCGGCAGTGCCACAGGTATGTGGGACTATCATTATCAACCTTACTTCTTTTGGCACTCACATTATGAACATGTGTAGCATCACGTTCGAGATTTATAAAGAATAAACCATTCACCATAGGAGCATGACCATAAAACATATCTCTCATAAAAATGGAACAACCATTATTCTCAGATTTAAAAGAGTAGCCATCTCGAATTAAACGAGATCCTGATACAATGTTCATGCTCAAAGCTGGCACTAAATAACAATTATTAAGGTTTAAAACTAATCCCGAAGCGATGCAGAGGTAGCGTGCCGACGGCGATCACATTGACCTTGGAACCATTCCCGACGCGCATCATCACCTCGTCCTTTGCCAGTTTCCGCTTGTTCCACAGCCCCTGCTTTGAGTTACAAATGCGAGCAACTGCACCGGTATCAAATACCTAGGAGCTACTATGGGCACTAGTAAGGTACACATCAATTACATGTATATCACATATACCTTTTGTTTTGCCGGCCTTCTTATCCGCTAAGTACTTAGGGCAGTTCCGCTTCCAGTGACCGCTTCCCTTGCAATAAAAGCACTCAGTCTCGGGCTTGGGTCCATTCTTTGGCTTCTTCCCGGCAGCTTGCTTGCCGGGCGCGGCGACCTCCTTGCCGTCCTTCTTGAAGTTCTTTTTACCCTTGCCTTTCTTGAACTTAGTGGTTTTATTGACCATCAACACTTGATGTTCCTTCCTGACTTCTACCTCTGCTGATTTCAGCATAGCAAATACTTCAGGAATGGTCTTTTCCATCCCCTGCATATTGAAGTTCATCACAAAGCTCTTGTAGCTTGGTGGAAGCGACTGGAGGATTCTGTCAATGACCGCATCATCCGGGAGATTAACTCCCAGCTGAGTCAAGCGGTTATGCAACCCAGACATAGTGAGTATGTGCTCACTGACAGAACTGTTTTCCTCCATCTTACAGCTGAAGAATTTGTCGGAGACTTCATATCTCTCGACCCGGGCATGAGCTTGGAAAACCATTTTCAGCTCTTCGAACATCTCATATGCTCCATGTCTCTCAAAACGCTTTTGGAGCCCCGGCTCTAGGCTGTAAAGCATGCCGCACTGAACGAGGGAGTAGTCATCGAAACGTGCCTGCCAAGCGTTCATAACATCTTGTTCTGCAGGGAGAACGGGTGCGTCACCAAGCGGTGTTTGTAGGACATAATCTTTCTTGGCAGCTATGAGGATGATCCTCAGGTTCCGGATCCAGTCCGTATAGTTGCTGCCATCGTCTTTCAGCTTGGTTTTCTCTAGGAACGCGTTGAAGTTGAGGACTACGTTGGCCATTTAATCTACAAGACATATTGTAAAATATTTAGACTAAGTTCATGATAATTAAGTTCAACTAATCAAATTATTAATGAACTCCCACTTAGATTAGACATCCCTCTAGTCATCTAAGTATTACATGATCCGAGTTAAACTAGACCGTGTCCGATCATCACGTGAGACGGACTAGTCAACATCGGTGAACATCTTCATGTTGATCGTATCTTCTATACGACTCATGCTCGACCTTTCGGTCTTCCGTGTTCCGAGGCCATGTATGTACATGCTAGGCTCGTCAAGTCAACCTAAGTGTTTGCATGTGTAAATCTGTCTTACACCCGTTGTATGTGAACGTCTGAATAAAACACCCGATCATCACGTGGTGTTTTGAAACAGCGAACTATCGCAACGGTGCACAGTTAGGGGGAACACTTCTTGAAATTAGTATGAGGGATCACCTTATTTACTACCGTCGTTCTAAGTAAACAAGATGCAAAACATGATAAACATCACATGCAATCAAATAATAAACGTGACATGATATGGCCAATATCACATAGCTCCTTTGATCTCCATCTTGGGGCTCCATGATCATCTTGTCACCGGCTTGACACCATGATCTCCATCATCATGATCTCCATCATCGTGTCTCCATGAAGTTGCTCGCCAACTATTACTTCTACTACTATGGCTAACGCGTTTAGCAATAAAGTAAAGTAATTTACATGGCGTTTCTTGATGACACGCAGGTCATATAAAAGAATAAAGACAACTCCTATGGCTCCTGCCGGTTGTCATACTCATCGACATGCAAGTCGTGATTCCTATTACAATAGCATGAACATCTCATACATCACATATAGATCATTCATCATTCATCACAACTTTGGCCATATCATATCACAAACCACTTGCTGCAAAAACAAGTTAGACGTCCTCTAATTGTTGTTGCAAGTTTTACGTGGCTGAATTAGGGTTCTAGCAAGAACGTTTTCTTACCTACGTTAAAGCCACAACGTGATTTGTCAACTTCTATTTACCCTTCATAAGGACCCTGTTCATCGATTCCGCTCCAACTAAAGTAGGAGAGACAGACACCCGCCAGCCACCTTATGCAACTAGTGCATGTTAGTCGGTGGAACCGGTCTCACGTAAGCGTACGTGTAAGGTTGGTCCGGGCCGCTTCATCCCACAATACCGCTGAAGCAAGAAAGGAATAGTAATGGCAAGAAAGTTGACAAATCTACGCCCACAACAAATTGTGTTCTACTCGCGCAAGAAGAACTACGCATAGACCTAGCTCATGATGCCACTGTTGGTGAATGTTGCAGAAAACAAAAATTTTCCTACTCGTTTCACCAAGATCATCTAGGAGTTCATCTAGCAAAGAGTGATTAGATGCATCTACATACCTTTGTAGATCACGCACGGAAGCGTTCAAAAGAACGGTGATGATGTAGTCGTACTCGACGTGATCCAAATCACCGATGACCAGCGCCGAACGGATGGCACCTCCGCGTTCAACACACGTACGGGACGGGAGACGTCTCCTCCTTCTTGATCCAGCAAGGGGGAAGGAGAGGTTGATGAAGATCCAGCAGCACGACGGCGTGGTGGTGGATGCAGGGCGTCACAGCAGCAGGGCTTCGCCGAGACTACGAGGGAGAGACGTAACGGGGGGAGATGGAGGCGCCAGGGGCTGGTGTAAAATCCCTCCTCTCCCCCCACTATATATAGGGGTGCCAAGGGGGGGCGCCAGCCCTAGTAGATGGCATCTACTAGGGGGGGCGGCGGCCAAGGGGAGGTTTCCCTCCCCCCAAGGCACCTAGGGGTGCCTTCCACCACATGGACTCTTCCATGGTGGAAACCCTAGGCGCATGAGCCTATAGGGGCTGGTGCCCTTGGCCCATCTAGGCCAAGGCGCACCCCCTACAGCCCATGTGGCCCCCCGGTACAGGTGGCCCCACCCGGTGGACCCCCGGGACCCTTCCGGTGGTCCCGGTACAATACCGATAACCCCGAAACTTGTCCCGATGCCCGAAATAGCACTTCCTATATATAATTCTTTACCTCCGGATCATTCCGGAACTCCTCATGACGTCCGGGATCTCATCCGGGACTCCGAACAACATTCGGGTTTCTGCATATACATATCTTCATAACCCTAGCGTCACCGAACCTTAAGTGTGTAGACCCTACGGGTTCGGGAGACAAGCAGACATGACCGAGACGACTCTCTGGTCAATAACCAACAGCGGGATCTGGATACCCATGTTGGCTCCCACATGCTCCACGATGATCTCATCGGATGAACCACGATGTCGAGGATTCAATCAATCCCGTACGCTATTCCCTTTGTCTACCGATATGTTACTTGCCCGAGATTCGATCGTCGGTATCCCAATACCTCGTTCAATCTCGTTACCGGCAAGTCACTTTACTCGTACCGTAATGCATGATCCCGTGACCAGACACTTGGTCACTCTGAGCTCATTATGATGATGCATTACCGAGTGGGCCCAGTGATACCTCTCCGTCATACGGAGTGACAAATCCCAGTCTTGATCCATGTCACCCAACAGACACTTTCGGAGATACCCGTAGTCTACCTTTATAGTCACCCAGTTACGTTGTGACGTTTGGCATACCCAAAGCACTCCTACGGTATCCGGGAGTTACACGATCTCATGGTATAAGGAAAAGATACTTGACATTGGAAAACTCTAGCAAACGAACTATACGACCTTGTGCTATGTTTAGGATTGGGTCTTGTCCATCACATCATTCTCCCAATGATGTGATCTCGTTATCAATGACATCCAGTGTCCATAGTCAGGAAACCATGACTATCTGTTGATCAACGAGCTAGTCAACTAGAGGCTCACTAGGGACATGTCGGTGTCTGTTATTCACACATGTATTACGATTTCTGGATAACACAATTATAGCATGAATAAAGACAATTATCATGAACAAGGAAATATAATAATAATGCTTTTATTATTGCCTCTAGGGCATATTTCCAACAATGCCTTCCGGGGCATCCCCAAGCTTTGACTTTTTGGTGTCCTTGGATTATCTTGGGGGTGCCATGGGCATCCCCAAGCTTAGGCTCATGCCACTCTTTGTTCCATAATCCATCAAAAGAATTCACCCAAAACTTGAAAACTTCACAACACAAAACTCAATAGAAATCTCGTGAGCTCCGTTAGTGAAAGAAAACAAAAGACTACTTCAAGGTACTGTAATGAACTCATTCTTTATTTATAATTGTGTTAAACCTACTATATTCCAACTTCCTTATGGTTTATAAACTAATTTATTAGCCATAGATGCATTGAAATAAGCAAACAACACACGAAAAACAGAATCTGTCAAAAACAGAACAGTTTGTAGCAATCTGTAACTAACTCAAACTTCTGGAACTCTAAAAATTCTACCAAAATTGGACGTACTGTAAAATTTGTTTATTGATCAGCAGAAAAAAGAATCAATGCAAAATCACGTTCCTGTGATTTATTGATTTTTTCTCGTGGGCGCAAAGTTTCTTTTTTTCAGCAGAATCAAATCAACTATTATCATAGCTTATCCCATAGGTTCTACTTGGCACAAACACTAATTAAAACATAAAACCACATCTAAACATAAAGTAGAAACAAAATTTAACACTAAACAGGAACAAAAACAAAGAACACAAAATAAAATTGGGTTGCCTCCCAACAAGCGCTGTCGTTTAATGCCCCTAGCTAGGCATAAAAGCGAAGATAGATCTAGGTATTGCCGTCTTTGGTAGGCAATTCCTCAATGAGGCATCTACCTTCTTTAGAATTCTCTTTCTTTCTAGTAATTGTCAAATTTTCAGGCAAAAGATCAAAAAATTCATTTATGGTAAAAGGTTCCTTAATGATAGTAAACATATTGGGATGAACACTTATAGATTTAAGATCCGCAGTTTCTTTACTAGATAATTCACCCTTATTCTTAGGAACATACATTAGCTTAGTATTTTTAGTAGAAGAACTTGGCATGTTTTGTACGGAAGAAAAAGCGGTTCCCAAGTTGGTAATGATACCCTCAAGTTTATCGATTCTTGTGGAATCTAGATTTATTCTCTCATTAACTATGGGTTCTTTTTCTTTAATATTCTTAAAAGTCATCCCTACCTTAGATCCATATTGGGTAATTTGATTGTGGATCTTTTTATCAAGATTTTCAATTGATTCAATGGTAGCAACTTTATTCTCAATAATTTCAAGTCTTTGCATAACATGCTCCAAAGTTAACATAGTTCCATTAATCAAAAGAGGTGGGGTGCCGAATAAATCTAATAAAGCATTATAGGAATCAAAAGTATGGCTACCCAAAAAATTCCCTCCAGTAATGGTATCAAGGATATATCTATACCAAGGATTAGCACCTACGTAAAAATAACAAAGAAGAACTGAAGTAGATTGCTTCCTGGTAGATCTATTTTGAGCATTGCAAATTCTATACCAAGCGTCTTTCAGATTTTCTCCCTTCCTTTGCTTAAAATTTAGAACTTCATTCTCGGGAGATAACGGAGAAGATAAAGAATTAGACATGACGACAAGCAAGCAAGCACACGAACATATAGAAAGGCAAGCGAAGAAGGCACAAGAGAAAGAGAGGAGGAGATTGGGAAAGAGAGGGCGAATAAAATGGCAATGGTGAAGTGGGGGAGAGGAAAACGAGAGGCAAATAATGTAATGCGAGAGATAGGGATTGTGATGGGTACTTGGTATGGTTGACTTTTGCGCAAACTCCCCGGCAACGGCGCCAGAAATTCTTCTTGCTACCTCTTGAGCACTGCGTTGGATTTCCCCGAAGAGGAGAGGATGATGCAGTAAAGTAGCGTAAGTATTTCCCTCAGTTTTGAGAACCAAGGTATCAATCCAGTAGGAGATCACGCACGAGTCCCTCGTATCTACACAAAACGATAGCAACTCGCAACCAACGCTTAGGGGTTGTCAATCCCTTCATGGTCACTTACGAGAGTGAGATCTGATAGAGATAATATTTTTGGTATTTTTTATATAGAGATGCAAAGTAAAAAGTAAAAGGCAAAGTAAAAACAAGGCAAGTAAATAAAGCTGTAGAGATTGATATGATGAGAATAGACCCGGGGGCCATAGGTTTCACTAGTGGCTTCTCTCAAGAGCAATTGATAGAAAAGCGAATAATTATGAGATTATCTAGGTATGATCATGTATATAGGCATCACGTCTAAGACAAGTAGATCGAAACGATTCTGCATCTACTACTATTACTCCACTCATCGACCGCTATCCAGCATGCATCTAGAGTATTAAGTAAAACAGAGTAACGCCTTAAGCAAGATGACATGATGTAGAGGGATAAATTCATGCAATATGATAAAAACCCCATCTTGTTATCCTTGATGGCAACAATACAATACGTGCCTTGCAACCCTTTCTGTCACTGGGTAAGGACACCGCAAGATTGAACCCAAAGCTAAACACTTCTTCCATTGCAAGAACTACCAATCTAGTTGGCCAAACCAAACGGATAATTCAAAGAGACTTGTAAAGATAACTCAATCATACATAAAAGAATTCAGAGAAGAATCAAATATTGTTCATAGATAAGCTGGATCATAAACCCACAATTCATCGGTCTCAACAAACACACCGCAAAAAGAAGATTACATCAAATAGATCTCCACAAGAGAGGGGGAGAACATTGTATTGAGATCCAAAAAGAGAGAAGAAGCCATCTAGCTAATAACTATGGACCCAAAGGTCTGAAGTAAACTACTCACACTTCATCGGAGAGGCTATGGTGTTGATGTAGAAGCCCTCCGTGGTAGATGCCCTCTCCGGCAGAGCTCCGGAACAGGCCCCAAGATGGGATCTCGCGGATACAGAAAGTTGCGGCAGTGGAATTAGGTTTTTGGCTCTGTATATGATCTGACGGGGGTACGTAGGTATATATAGGAGGAAGGAGTACGTCAGTGGAGCAACAGGGGGCCCACGAGGCAGGGAGCACGCCCAGGGGGGCGCCCTCCACCCTCGTGACCTCCACGGATGTTCCTTGGAGCAGGGTCCAAGTCTCCTGTATCACGTTCAGTGAGAAAATCACGTTCCCGAAGGTTTTATTCCGTTTGGACTCTGTTTGATATTTTGTTTCTTCGAAATACTGAAATAGGCAAAAAACAGCAATTCTGGGCAGGGCCTCCGGTTAATAGGTTAGTCCCAAAAATAATATAAAAGTGGAAAATAAAGCCCAATATAGTCCAAAACAGTAGACAAAGTAGCATGGAGTAATCAAAAATTATAGATACGTTGGAGACGTATCAGTAGTTCATGCCTTGACATGCTTGTATTGTTTTGATGCAACCATAGCACCCTGTTTCCATGCCATCACATTACTGTACTGTCGCAATATATGGTACACATGTGACTGCTAGAGTGTAGAGGTCAAAAGCTGTAGCAGAGAGGGGTATAAAACATTATACAAGCTATAATATGCTTGCTGATGTTGTTGACTTAGTTGGCTGGGAAGGATGAACCCGTGACACTAACATTCTTGCTAATATCATGGCTCGGCATGATGTCATCAGTATCCCTGATGGCAAGTTCTGCGTAGGATATGCTGGTTATGCATGTCGGCTCGGTATTCTTCCACTGTTCAGAAAAACCAGGTACCATCTAAATGAGTTCTCTTCCGTGAACTATCCTACGACTGCATAGTAATTGTTCAATTTCAGACACTCAAGCCTTAGGGTCACACTTGAGAGGGTATTTGGAGATTTGAAGAATAGATTTAATATCCTGGATCAGAATTCACTCCACCTTTTTCCCATCCAGGTTAGGCTTGTTCTTGCATGTTGCATCCCCCATATGTGGATCCTACAATCGGGTTGTGATGAGCTTGTGCCGAAGGAGGAACATGTGATGGCTGATGATGTTGATGCCTTCGGCCATGGTGTGGACGCATTTGACGCTGAAGTTTGGAACAAAAAAGGTTGAAGTGTCCTAACGCGGTGTGGGTAAAAAAAGGTAACACAATGGTCTGAAGAAGAAGCAGTAGCAGAAGAAGAAGCAGCAATAATAGGAAGAAGATGAGACTGGACTTCCCCCTAGTTGGGCGCCGATTATATTTTTTTCCCGTTAAGCCATATGGTTGTTAATTTGTACTATTATAATTTATTAGTAGTTAGGATGAACTGTCATTTGTTTACTAGCTAGGACTGAAATCATGTTTATTTCGAAATTCATATGTTAGTATCATGTGTGATAAGATCACCATTAGTGAGAAAGGGTGAGCACAATATATGGCGTGCACAACAAAACACCATGTAGTGCATAAGTCTAGCCCAACCTAGGCCACCAAGCGACAAGGGAAAATTGCTTCCTTGAAGCAGGCAACCTACATGCAGACCACTAAACTACATGCATAACATGATTTTCGGATTCTCTCAACATGCAATCCTCCACATCACCAAATTTGCCACATCAACACCCACTAACACTCTTCTGCAGTACATGCATTGACCAATTTAATTCTTGCAACTCCAGTGGTTCAATGCATGCGCACTCTTTAGTCAAACATAATCACTTTAAAACAATAATAGTTTTTGATTTAGCTCATCTATTCCTATATACCTAAATAGTTGATCCCTACTAACTCCAATTCCTTTAACATGCAGCCCTCCACATCAGCATCCCCTAACACTCTTTTATAGAACACATATTCTGCAATTTAATTGTTGCAACTTCAATGGTACTGTCACATCCCAGATTTTTCCCAAATCTGGTATGTTTAAAATTTCATAGGATTTTTTCTCGAGAAACCGTATGATGTTTGCTAGTTAGCTAACATTTCCTAGGATTTTCTTGCTGATTGACTATATTGCCTTGTTGATCATCCAGAAGACCAAAGGCCCTATGCCAACATTTGAAACCCTTGTTTGAAATTTGGGAAAACCGAATAAACCCTAAAAGGTCTTATGGAATAATTTTGAATCCCAAATATGGTCACAAATTAAATTATTTATTTGAGCATAAGGCTATCCATAGTAAGTCCTAAATAATATTTAATCCCTTGACAAATTCGGTTGCAATGGATTCATATTGGAATCAATTCAAAAAACAAAAGGGAAATTACTTAAAGAGGCTTTGCATTTAGTTTTGGCAGTAAGATACATTGCCATAAGTCCAGAAAATATGCTTGACCTTCTGTTAATATTCAAAACTGAATTCAGAGCATGTTTGGTTAAAAATCAAACTGAAGTTCAAAAGGGAATTTAAAACAGAAAAGAAAGTATAAAGTGACAGAAATTATTAAAAGGAGCAAGTACACATGATAAGAAATATTCCATTTGGAATTTTGAACAAGTTTGCTTTTGGGAGAAAATTTAAATTCTAAATGTATATGAATTTATAGAGGAGGCAAAAAAGGGAAAATAAAATAAAAAGAAAAGGGGGCCAGCCAACCACGGCCAAGCTGGCCCGCCCAACCTCGCGCTGCGCCCTTTCTATCACACACACACACACACACACACACACACACACACACAGAGAGAGAGAGAGAGAGAGAGAGAGAGAGGCGGGCTCCATGTGTCAGGCCACGTCGTCGTCTTCAACTGCCTACACCCATGACCTCGCGAATGGCCCGCATGTGCACGCGCCCACGTTCACCACTCCACACGCTCTTCATGCAGGAACGGCCGCGCCGCCGTGTCCAATAAAGTTCCCTCAACCCTCTCTCCATTTCGCCCCACGATTCGTAGCACATCGCCGGCATGCTGCTCCGCCATGACCCCCACACCGCGGCTCCGACCTAGTACTTCTCCAATCAATTCCGGCGAAGCTAGAGCCCATCCCGATGGGTTGCTGCCACCACTTGAACTGGTGCTCATTTGCCCACTTACTTGACATCGACGCTTCAAACAAAGCATCCTGGGGCAACGACTTCATCGGCGACCGAAGCTAACCACCGCCACGAGTTCAGTTCCGGCGAGGTGAGCATGCCCTTGACCTTGAGACCTTGTCCTTCGTGGTTACCGTGCCCTCCCCTTGACCCTTTCGTTTGTCCAGAGACGCTCGATCTGGAGCTTGCTATCGACAGTCGAGGAGCTCCGTCGTTTGTGCAAATCCTGTGACCCTTCCTGACACTGTCTCCATCGTCCCCGAGGCCAGCTAGGACCACTGATAACCCACAAGTATAGGGGATCAATTATAGCTTTTTCAATAAATAGGAGTGTCGGACCCAATGAGGAGCTAAAGGTAGGATTTATATTCCCTTCATGTTTTATCGACCACCGATACAACTCTATGCACACTTAACGTTTGCTTCGCCTAGAACAAGTATGAAACTATTTTGTAGGTGGGATGCTAGAACTACTTTGCAAGAATAAAACTAGGAGTACTAAAAGTTAGTTGTTTAGTAGAAAGATTTTTATAACACAAGATAAGTATTTTGTCCCTAGAGCAATCGATAACTAGACCGATAATCATTATTGCAATTTTATATGAGGGAGAGGCATGAGCTAACATAGTTTCCGTACTTGGATCATATGCACTTATGATTGGAACTCTAGCAAGCATCCGCAACCACTAACATAGTTTATCCGAACATACAATTTAAGGAGAGAAGGGGAAAAATTAAAAGGGGAGAGAGAATAGAAAAGTACCTAGTTTAAAATGAGACCTAAGGAGGTCGAATTATGCATAAAATCTTCAGAGCCGGGCGGCGTTTTATGGGTTTGGCTCAAGGCGATTATCCTCGGCATTGCGGAGGCGATAGGATCCTCCACTAAGGACTTCATCTATTATGAAGCCCCCCTCCAATTTGGGTTTGAGCTTATCCTTTTTCTTCTCAGGGAGGCGTGGAACAAGTTCTCCGACATTGTACATTTTAGCCAACACTTCTCTACTTTGGTAATGCTTGGCCTATTGTTGATAGAATGCGGAACGGGCCTTGGAAAGGTCTCGCCCCTCTTCAAGTCCATCTAGGTCGTCCTGCCAATCTAGTCGGCCTCTTTCTCTTCATACATGCGCACTCTAGGTGAGTCATGAATGATATCGCAGGGCAGTACAACTTCTACGCCGTACACCATAAAGAACGCCGTGTATCCGGTCGTTCAATTGGGCGTGGTCCAGAGTCCCCAGAGTACGAAATCGAGTTCCTCAACCCAGTGCTTGTCTGATTCTCGTAAAGAGTGCACTAGTCTGGGCTTAATACCACTCATGATCAAACCATTGGCCCGTTCGACTTGGCTGTTTGTTTGAGGGTGGTATACAGATGCATAATCGAGTTTAATTCCCAACTTAGCGCACCAAGTTTTCACCTCATCAGTTGTGAAGTTAGAGCCATTATCAGTGATGATACTATGTGGGACACCATAACGGTGGACTACGCCGGATATAAAGTCAATCACTAGTCCGGCCTCAGCTATTTTTACTGGTTTGGCCTCTATCCATTTAGTAAATTTGTCCACCATGACCAACAAGTATTTCTTTTTGTAGCTTCCCCCTTTAAGGGGTCCAACCATGTCAAGCCCCCAGACCACAAAGGGCCAAGTAATGGGGATTGTTCTTAATGCGGTGGGAGGCATGTGGCTTTGATTGGCGAAAAGCTGACAGCCCACACAACGTTGGATAAGGTCTTGAGCATCAGCTCGAGCCGTAGGCCAGAAAAAGCCTGTCCGGAACACCTTGCTTACAAGGGCGCGGGCTGCGGCGTGATGACTGCCGAGACTGGCATGTATTTCTGCCAAGAGCTGCCTTCCCTCTTCTTCAGAGATACACCTTTGAAGGACTGCAGTAGTACTTCTTTTATATAGTGCACCCTCATGCACTTTAAAGGCTTTAGAGCACTGAACTATGCATTGCGCCTCCTTTTGATTGTCGGGGAGTTCTTGCCTATTAAGGTAGGCCAGGAATGGTTCGGTCTAGGGAGCGATAACTGCCATGATCTCATGAGCAGAGGGTGTTATCTCAATATCTGGACTCCTGACGTTGTCAGCATTGTGTTCGGCGATTGGGGGTGTGATTAGGTCCGCATTGCCTTCTCCGTTCTCATCCTGCCACACCACAAATGGCTTAAAGAGCCTTTCCATGAAGGTGTTGGGTGGCACGGGGTCACGTTTAGAGCCCATACGAGCAAGAATGTCGGCTGCCTGATTACTTTCTCGGGCGACATGATGGAACTCGATTCCGTTGAACTGAGCTGATAGTTTTAATATGGCGTTTCGATATGCCACCATTTTTGGGTCCTTTGCATCGAACTCTCCATTAACCTGGGAAATTGTGAGGTCTGAATCACCACGCACCTCCAAGCGTTGTATACCCATGGAGACAGCCATGCGAAGACCGTGTAGTAGCGCCTCGTATTCGACTGCATTATTAGAGTCCGTATACATAATTTGCAGTATGTACCGGACTGTGTCCCCAGTAGGGGATGTGAGGATTACACTAGCCCCCAGTTCGGCCAGCATTTTGGAGCCATTGAAGTACATAATCCAATTGGAGTATGAGTTGTACTCTTTAGGGAGTTCGGCTTCCGTCCATTCGGCTATGAAGTCGGCCAATACCTCGGATTTAATAGCCCAGTGTGGCTTGTATGTGATTTTGAAGGGTAATAGCTCGATGACCCATTTTGCTATGCAGCCAGTGGCATTCCTGTTATTAATGATGTCATTCAGGGGCACTTCGGATGTCACTATGATCGAACACTCTTGGAAGTAGTGTCGAAGTTTGCGGGATGCCATGAGACTATGTAAGCTATCTTCTGATAGTGCGGGTATCGGGATTTGCAAGGTGTAAGGACCTCCGATACATAGTAAACTGGTTTCTGGGTGGGGAATTTATATCCCTCCTTCCCTCGCTCGACGACGAGGATGACGCTAACTAGTTGGTTAGTTACCGAAATTTATAATAACATAGGCTCTCCAACGCCAGGTGCGGCCAAGATTGAGTTGCTTGCGAGAAGGGCCTTGATTTCTTCCAGTCCGGCTGTGGCTGCGTCCGTCCATTTGAAGTTGTCAGTGCGGCACATTAGCTTGTATAATGGCAATGCCTTTTCTCCTAATTTAGAGATAAATCAGCTTAAAGCCATGACGCACCTGAGGGAGTCCTGGATTAAGGGGTCCTCAGACAGCCGGACTATATACATCGGCTAGACTGTTGGGCTATGAAGATACCAGATAGAAGACTTTGTCCCGTGTCCGGATGGGACTCTCCTTTGCATGGAAGGCAAGCTTGGCAATTCGGATATGTAGATTCCTTTCTCTATAACCGACCTTGTGTAACCCTAGCCCCCTCCGCTGTCTATATAAACCAGAGGGTTTAGTCCGTAGAACAACAATCATAATCACAGGCTAGCTTCTAGGGTTTAGCCATTACGATCTCATGGTAGATCAACTCTTGTAATACTCATATCATCAAGATCAATCAAGCATGAAGTAGGGTATTACCTCCATAGAGAGGGCCCGAACCTGGGTAAACATCGTGTCCCCCGCCTCCTGTTACCATTAGCCTTAGACGCACAGTTTGGGACCCCCTACCCAAGATCCACCGGTTTTGACACCAACATTGGTGCTTTCATTAAGAGTTCCACTGTGTCGTCACCAGAAGGCTTAATGGCTCCATCAATCATCTACAACAGTGCAGTCCAGTGGGAGATCTTTCTCCATGGACAGATCTTCGTATTCGGCGGCTTCGCACTGCGGGCCAACTCGCTTGGCCGTTTAGAGCAGATCGATAGCTACGCCCCTGGCCATCAGGTCAGATTTGGAAGCCTGAATTTCGTGGCCGATATCCGGGGAGACTTGATCTTCGATGGATTTGAGCCCCTGACGGCTGCCCCCTGCCACCATGATGAGCATGACTTAAATCTGTCATCTAGCAACACTCAGGAGATAGCGCCTGAAACCGCTCTGGCCCTAGATCCAGAACAGATCGTGTCGTCCAAAGACGGGAAGCCCAACCCTGCCTCGGAAACCATGGACTCAGCAATGCTCGACCGCACATAGACCCAACATCAAACTGGGCCAGTGTCACTGAAATCTCGGGCTTATCTCCGGCTATAGGTTCCGGACTGCGTACATCCGCGTCCATCGAACCTGACTGGGCGCCGATCTTGGAGTTTGACTCTACAGACATCTTCCAACACCCACCTCTAGGAGATGTGTTAAACTCGTTAAAATCCCTCTCCTTATTAGGGAACTCTCGGCCGAACTATGTCCGGCTCGAGTGGGAAGCGGACGACGAAGAACTTTGTTTCCCACCCACCACCCACTTGATAGCCACTATCAATGACTTAACAGACATGCTTGATTTTGATTCCGAAGACATCGACGGTATGGACGACGATGCCGGAGAGGAACAGCAACCACCGCCTATAGGGCGCTGGATGGCCACCTCCTCATACGACATATACATGGTGGATACACCCAAAGAGAACAATGGTGATGACAAAAAAGATTCAGTCAAGGATAAGCCTCCTGAGAAGCAGCCAAAGCACCGACATCAGCGGCGCCGCTCTAAACCATGCCATGGGAAAAACAGCAATATTGGCACGGGAGAAAACAACACTACGGACGATGCCGAAGACAGCGAAGACCATGTTGAGCCAACTTCCGAGCAGGCCGAACGGGAAGACAGGCGAGCCAGCCCTGATGAAGAGGCCCTGTATGAAGACTCGGAGGACAGTAGTTACATGCCTCTCTCCGAGGACGAGGGGAGCCTCGGCGACAAAGAATTTAGCGTGCCCGAGGGTCCCGTCGAGCAAGAGCGTTTTAAGCGCCGGCTAATAGCCACTGCAAAGAGCCTGAAGAGAAGCAGCAACAGCTTCAAGCTAATCAAGATCTACTCATCGATAGATGGACCGAGGTCCTAGCAGCCGAGGAATACGACCTTGAGCTCCCAACCAAAAATTACCCGAAGTGCAAGTTGCTACCCTAATTCGATGACGAGGCGCTGGAGCCTGCACTACCAGCACATGATGCAGCTGACCGACCACTGCATGGACGGGATAAAGCAGCAACTCAGTCTGAATACCAGCCCGCACTACCTCGCCGAACAAACAGAAACACAACAACTCGGGGATACACTCATGACCTGCGGTACGACTTGGAAAATAGAGCAGGCCTGACCAAATCGATCTATGGATCGCGGGGGCGTGCCCCAATGCACGGCGACGGCCATCTTGCCGGATACGACAAAAGCAAACCCGTCCAGGCCGAATACCGCAGACCGGCTCCATCTGAACTACGTCGCGACATGGCCCGACATAGAGGCGCCGCACACCCCCTATGCTTCACAGATGAAGTAATGGAACATGAATTCCCAGAAGGGTTTAAACCCATAAACTTTTCCATTGAATCATATGATGGGACAATAGATCCCGCGGTATGGATTGAAGACTTTCTTCTCCATATTCACATGGCCCGCGGTGATGATCTCCACGGCATCAAGTATCTCCCTCTAAAACTCAAGGGACCAGTTTGGCAATGGTTCAACAGCCTACCCGAATACTCAATTGGCAGTTGGGAGAACCTGGAAGATGCCTTCCTTGACAACTTCCAAGGCACCTATGTCTGACCTTCGGATGCCGACGACTTAAGTCACATAATCCAACAACCTGGAGAGTCAGCCAGGAAATTCCGGACTCGGTTCTTAACTAAAAAGAACCAGATCGTCGACTATCCGGATGTCAAAGCCCTAGGGGCCTTTAAGAACAACATCCATGACGAATGGCTCGCCCGACACCTCGGCCAAAAGAAGCCGAAGTCTATTGCAGCCCTTACAATGCTTATGACCCGCTTTTGTGCGGGCGAGGATAGCTGGCTAGCGCGTAGCAACAACAACTGAAGTAAATCTGGCACTTCTGAAGTCAAAGATAGCAACGGCAAGCCCCAACACAACAGACACAAGCATCGAAACAACGGCGACAACACCGAAGACATGGTTGTCAATGCCGAATTCAGCGGCTCTAAATCCGGTCAGCAGAAGAAGCCATTCAAGAGAAACAATCGGGGCCCGTCCAGTTTGGACCGCATACTCGATCGTCCATGTCAAATCCACGGCACCCCCGATAAACTAGCCAATCGTACCAACAGAGAATGTTGGGTTTTCAAACAAGCCGGCAAGTTAAATGCCGAAAATAAGGAGAAGGGGTCGCAAAGCTACGACGATGACGAGGAGCCCCGGCCATCGAACACAATGGGACAAAAGAAGTTTCCTCCACAAATCAAAACAGTGAACATGATATACGCTACCCATATTCCCAAGAGGGAGTGGAAGCGAGCACTCAGGGAAGTCTATGCGATGGAGCCAGTCGCCCCAAAGTACAACCCATGGTCATCCTTTCTGATCACCTTCAATCACAGGGACCATCCGACCAGTATCCGTCATGGCGGTTCTGCCGCACTAGTCCTTGACCCAATCATTGATGGATTCCACCTTACATGAGTCCTCATGGACGGCGACAGCAACCTGGACCCGCTTTATTAGCACACAGTGCGCAAGATGGGTATCTATCCTTCAAGGATCAAGCCCACAAAAACCACCTTTAAAGGTGTCATACCAGGTGTAGAGGCCCGTTGTATGGGCTCAATCACACTGGAAGTGGTCTTCGGATCCCCAGACAATTTCTGAAGCGAAGAATTGATCTTCGACATCGTCCCCATCCCCAGTGGCTATCGTGCGCTACTGGGATGAACCGCATTTGCTCGATTCAGTGCGGTGCCGCATTATGCTTACCTCAAGCTCAAGATGCCCGGACCGCATGGTGTTATAACAGTCAATGGAAACACAGAACGCTCCCTCCGTACCGACGATCACACCGCGGCCATTGCAGCAGAAGTACAAAGCGGCCTCCTCAGACACAACCGCAATTCGGCGACCAAGTGCCCAGACACTGTCAAACGAGTCCGAACTACTCTGCAGCAGGATGGTCCAGTCCACTAAGAGCTCTACTAGCAATTCAGCCCCCGTCCCAGTCCCGACCAAACAACGACATTTGCACCGTGCGTATATAACTATGCACTAAAAATACCATGGCGGTAGACGGAGGCAAAGCTAGACCAGGGTCCACAATGCGGCTCAACCGCTCCAAGACCCGCATACTTCCACTATTTCTTTTTCTTTTTCAGGTTCATTTTTCCCAGGCCTCTTTTCCTGATAACCTGATCATCGGACCTCTCAAGGGACACATACACCAAAAAGGCAAGCAGCTTCGATGTGCAAGGGAATACTCAGGTGGTCTCTGCTAACGATCATTATACCTATTTTTAAAACCTGCACGCAGCCCGCCCTTGGTTCTGGCATGTCAAATAGCTCTGTTGTTTACTGCACTACTTGTACAAATACTCTTTGACGCATTAATCTGATTATAACGGAACATCATTCGCGGCTTAATTCTTGCGACAACAGCTTATTGCTTAATGTTTCCTTTTCTTGATATTCTAATCAATTACACACGTACAATCTGGTATGCTTTAGTTCGCTAGGGGCTTCATTACACCCCATAATACGGCAGGAAAGTCCGAACACCTTGACGGTAGTTCGGCACCCCGAATTGTAGCATTATATGCATCGGCTCTGAATCATGTCCTGGGTCAATAGTTGGGTTGCCCGGCTCCTGTGCTTGCTACCCTATGTTCCGCTATATCGTCTAGGGTAGTAAAGGGAGAACTACTGCGATTGTATCCTGGTTCTTCCAGATGAGCACCCTAGTAGAGAAAGCCAAAAACTGACTGTCATGATGCAGCGAGAGCTGGTCAGCTGTTTGAGAGGTTACAAATCTTTAGCGATTTTTTCCGCACTATGCAACATCTAATGCATCGTGCGACGAATCCGTTTTTATCCGATTAGGCGTGTATAGCGTCCCAAGGATTGGTCTTCTGAACACCAGGGGCTTCGCCCAAGGTTTTTTCGTCAACCTCCTATGGCTAAGTGAGAATGATAAAGCCGAATAGTCTGATTACCTGGTTCGTTGCGCTAAATACCTCCTTAAAGGACCAAAAACTTGGATAATGAGTGTTTAGATTTATCCCGAACACCCCCGTACTACCTACATGGGGGCAGAAGCCGACGACTGGCAATTCTCAAATTTAATTAAACGGCTGCACAGGAGGTGAAACTTTAAATAAACATTATATTACATAACAGATCTGTTCTATATTACATCACAGGATAAACACAAATGTATTCATGGGAATATGATGTCATTGGCGCATTGCTCCACCGCAAGACGAGATCCTTCCATGACACTGTCATAATACATCTCAGGCTTGCGGTGCTCCTTCCCTGTGGGTGGCCCTTCAGTCATCAGCTTCACGGCATCCATTTTCGCCCAATGCACCTTGGCACGGGCAAAGGCCATCCGAGCGCCTTCAATGCAGACCGACCTCTTGATGGCGTCAAGCCAAGGGCAAACACTGACCAGCCGCTTCACGAGTCTGAAGTAGCTGCTAGGAATGGCTTCGGCATGCCATAGACAGATTATTAAATCCCTCATGGCTAGTTCGGCCCCTTATGTAGCTCGACCAGCTGCTTCAGCTAGTCGCAAAGGGGCACCGGATGTTCTGGCGCAAGGTATTGTGACCAGAACAATTTCTCCGTAGAGCTCCCTTCTTCGGCTCGATAGAACTCCGCAACATCAGACACGCTGCACGGCAGGTCCACAAACACCCCTAGAGAGCTCCAAATCCGAGTAAGTAGAAGGAACCTTTCCTTCATATATTTGCTATGCATAATGAAAGCCTTACCCGCCGCGATCTTCTTGACCACCTGGATTTCCTGGAGGGTGCCTGGGCTTCGGCCCGGGTATCTTGTGCGCTCTGGCGGACCATGGCAAGTCCGGACTCTTGCTCCTTAAATTCACGCTCCAAGGATTCACACCTCTTGACTGCGTCTTGGAGCTCTTGCTGGATCTCATTGACTCAGGCCTCATGCTTTTCGCGTGCGGCCCGCTCCGTGGCCGCTTTGTCCTCAGCCTCGGCCAGTGCCTTCTTGAGGGCCGTCACTTTGGTCGTGGCCCCTAGTAAATATTATGACACTTCTGTCAGAACAAATCGTTCATCTTAAATGAATTTCGATATGGTTCAGTACATACCCTTGCTATCTTCCAGCTACTCCTTCACGCGGCCGAGCTCTTCTTTGGCCCGCTCCAGGCTCTGTTTCAGTTCAGAGACTTCCGCAGTATGAGAGGAAGTAGCCAGTAGCAACGCCTGCTTATTTACATAGACATTTTAGATTAGACTCCTGCGAAATTTGTTTGATCCTCTGTTCAGCTTTTCTTTTTGAACACCGGACAGAGTATCAGGGGCTACTGTCTATACTGTGATATTCTTTTGAAAAGTTGCGTTGCTTACCTCAAAGCCTGTTAGAAGGCTCACGCATGCTTCAGTCAGTCCGCTCTTCGCAGACTGGATCTTCTCAATCACCATACCCATGAGGGTACGGTGTTCTTCCACAATGGAAGCGCCTCGCAACACTTCCAGCAAATTATCCGGTGCCTATGGATGGGCAGAGGTCACCGGCGGAATAGGTACGCCCCATTCCTTTGAGGGCTGCTTATCCGATTCCGGAGCCGTATGGGTCTCTGGAATAGTGTTCGGTTGGGGGTCAGATTGGATGTGGCCCCCATCGCCAGTCTCCATGAGGGTTTTCTCCCTCATGTGTCCGGCAGCCGAGGTCTCACCCTCCGGCGCCTTCCTAACGGCACCCGGGTTCTCTCCTGGACCTGGGATCCTTCGGGATGTTGCCTCGGCGTCACCCGTATCCTTGGGAGAGAAGGCCGAGGGAATGGTCTCACTGTCCATTGCGGCCGGGTCCAGTGAGTCCTCTGAAGATAAGGACCGCTCAACATTAGACCAAGCCGGACTGCAAATACATGATTCAAACATGATAAAATAATAAAATAGGAAGGCCGGATATGTAATCGTGTCCGGATACTTACGATTTGGCCCTGGGTTGCCATTCCGAGCTTCTGTCGGTGGCTGCGGTGGAGCTGTCCAGAAGGAAAGCTTTCCCCTTCTTGGATGCTTTGGCCTCCGGATGCGTGGATGCCATCCTTTTCTTTCTCCCCCTGCAGGGGGAGATTGGTTTTCTTCTTCCTCCTCCTCCTCCTCGTCTTCGGCGGAGGAGTGAGCCTCGGTGTCTTCGGACGCCGCGTCCACATTGTCCTTGTGACGAAGACCACCTTTGGTCTCCTTGGCCTTCTTCTTGGCCTTCTTCTTCGGCACCTGATAAGGCACAGGAACCAGCATCTTTGTCAAGAGCGGGATTTCTGGGTATTTGGGCTGCGGAGCCAGACACATAATCCGCTTCGCCTTCTCTGTCCAAGACTGAAATAATTGATAGGGAGGCTCAGATGCTTCCCTTGAATACGCAAGTAAAGGGTACACCTTGAAAACATGTAAAAACTTACCGGATTAGCTGGGTGGGTTGAGTCGTGCCCATGGTCCTCGTCCGTGGGCGGCGGCACCTCGTTGGCCTTGAAAAGCACCTTCCAGATATCTTCATGCGTAGTGTCAAAGAGCTCAAGTAGGGTTTGGGGCTTGGCCGAATTAAATTCCCACAGATGGCAAGTCCGGTGTTGGCATGGAAGTATCCGGCGAACGCGCATCACCTGGATCACGTTGACAAGCTTGACTCTCTTGTCTATCATGTTTTTGACACGCGTCTGGAGCGCCGTCAGCTCATCCGAAGAAGATCAGGTTAGGCCCTTCTCTTGCCAGGAGTTGAGCCGCATCGGGACTCCGGATTGGAATGCGGGAGCTGCGACCCAGTTGGTGTCATGCGGCTCGATGATGTAGAACCACCCTGACTGCCATCCTTTGACAATCTCCACGAAGGACCCTTCAGGCCAGGTGACATTGGGCATCTTTCTCACCATGGCGCCTCCGCATTCTACCTGCTGGCCACTCACCACCTTTGGCTTCACATTAAAAGTCTTCAGCTATAGTCCAAAATGAGGTGGGATGCGGAGGAAGGCCTCGCACACGACGATAAATGCCGAGATGTTGAGGATGGAACTAGGGGCCAGATCATGGAAATCCAGCCCATAATAGTGCATCAGTCCATGAACGAACGGGTGAAGGGGGAATCCCAGCCCATGGACGAAGTATGTAAGGAACACCACCCTCTCTTGTGGCTCTGGGGTGGGGACGATCTGTCCCTTGGCCGGAAGCCAATGGGCGATTCTGTAGGATCTTGAAGTATGTCTAAAGGGGGGGGGGTGATTAGACTACTTGACCAATTAAAAACTTAAACTTTTCCCAATTTTAGTCTTTGGCAGATTTTTGCTATCTTAGCACAAGTCAAGCAATCTTCACACAATTCAAGCAAGCATGCAAAGAGTATATGAGCAGCGGAAAGTAAAGCATGCAACTTGCAAGAATATAAAGGGAAGGGTTTGGAGATTTCAAACGCAATTTGGAGACACAGTGATTTTTGAGCCGTGGTTCCGATAGGTGGTGCTATCGTACATCCACGTTGATGGAGACTTCAACCCATGAAGGGTAACGGTTGCGCGAGTCCACGGAGGGCTCCACCCACGAAGGGTCCACGAAGAAGCAACCTTGTCTATCCCACCATGGTCGTCGCCCACGAAGGACTTGCCTCACTAGCGGTAGATCTTCATGAAGTAGGCGATCTCCTTGCCCTTACAAACTCCTTGGTTCAACTCCACAATCTTGTCGGAGGCTCCCAAGTGACACCTAGCCAATCTAGGAGACACCACTCTCCAAGAAGTAACAAATGGTGTGTTGATGATGAACTCCTTGCTCTTGTGCTTCAAATGATAGTCTCCCCAACACTGAACTCTCTCTCACAGGATTTGGATCTGGTGAAAAGAAGATTTAAGTGGAAAGCAACTTGGGGAAGGCTAGATATCAAGATTCATATGGTAGGAATGGAATATCTTGGCCTCAAAACATGAGTAGGTGGTTCTCTCTCAGAAATGGTAAGTTGGAAGTGTAGGTTTGTTCTGATGGCTCTCTCCACGAATGAAGAGGAGGTGGAGGGGTATATATAGCCTCCACACAAAATCTAACCGTTACACACAATTTACCAATCTCGGTGGGACTGAATTAACAAACTCGGTCAGACCGATTTAGTAAACCTAGTGACCGTTAGTGATTTTGGTGGGACTGACATGCAACTCGGTAGGACCGATGTGGTTAGGGTTAGGGCATAACGTAATCTTAGTGAGACCGATTACACAAACTCGGTGAGACCGATTTTGGTAATAAGCTAACCAGAGAGTTGGTCAGGTAAACTCGGTGGGACCGGTTCGCTCTTTTCAGTTGGACCAAAATGTTACAAAAAGGAAACAGAGAGTTTACATTGCAATCTCGGTGGGACCGATCGCTCACTTCGGTTAGACCGAAACGTTACGAAGGGAAACAGAGAGATTACAATCCCATCTTGGTGAGACCGAGATCCCTATCGGTGAGACCGATTTGCCTAGGGTTTGTGGCAGCGGCTATGACATCTGAACTCGGTGGCGCCGGATAGAAAGAATCGGTGGGGCCGAGTTTGACTTTAGGTTTAGGTCATATGTGGATATGAGAAAGTAGTTGAGGGTTTTGGAGCAAATCACTAAGCACTTGAAGCAAGAAACTCATCAAGCAATACCTCATCCCTCCTTGATAGTATTGGCTTTTCCTATAGACTCAATGTGATCTTGGATCACTAAAATGTAAAATGTAGAGTCTTGAGCTTTTGAGCTTGAGCCAATCCTTTTATCCTTAGTATTTTGAGGGATCCACTTTCCTCATCCATGCCATGCCATTCATTGAGCTTTTCCTGAAATATTTGTCTTGGAATAGTATTAGCTCAATGAGCTATATGTTGTTAGGAATTACCAAAACCACCTAGGGATAGTTGCACTTTCAATCTCCCCCTTTTTGGTAATTGATGACAACATATAGATCAAAGCTTCGACAAATGATAATAAGATTGAAAAACATCGTCGCTTTGAGAAGTATGTGATAAGCAAGAGCTCCCCCTAAATTTGTTCATAGTTTAAGATTTGCTTTGGACTGCCCATGCACAAGGAGTTAGGCTCATGGGTTGCTCTTCCATGTCACATACATCTTGGTGGAGCGCTCAAAATAATAAAGATTGAATACATGCACTCATCACCAAGCAAAGTGAATGATCATATAAAGATAAATGAGATAATGTCATCTAACAAGCATTAAGGTAGCATATGATCAAACACATGATCATCATTGTATCACACAGACAATAACATAGTATCTCAAGGAAGCAAAAGCAAATAAAGTTCAACCACGAAGACACGAGAGAACAAAAGAAAACTCTCTCTCTCGAAGCCTATGATCTATACATTTTTCTCCCCCTTTGGCAACAAGTTACCAAAAAGTTCATAGAAAATGCATAGTACTATTTCGTCTCTCAGGCTTGATCTTCAGGTGGTGGTGTAGAGATGGCTCCTTGGACGAAGACTTCAGTTGATGTGGATGGAGCTGGAGGAGTTGGTGCTGGAGCTGGTTGCATTGGAGCTGTAGCTGGTGCAGATGAAGTGGCTCTGGTGTCTGTCACTGGCTCTGCAACTGATCTCTGAGCTTGAGGCACTCTGGCAAATGCATCAGTGGTTGTCTTTCCCTTCCTCTCGTGCATATCATCCTGAAGCTGCTCCACAACAGACTGGATCTCAGTTACTTTCACATCTAAGTCATAGAATTTTTGTTCCCTGATTCTTTCCAGGCTCTCCTGGTTTTGAGTTAGGGTGGCCAACCCTTTCTTAATCCTCAGAGCTGATGCTATTAAGTAACCAAGCTGGTCCTGCTTGCTCTTCAAAAAGTACTCAGATGCCTCCTCTAAAGTTGGCATCTTTGCAGCCTTCTTCTTTTGTGCCTTCTCCTTCTTCTCTTGTGCTTGCACTGAAGATGGTTCATTCTCATTCATGACTACTTGGTTGTCCTCAAAGTCTGGATAGATAGCAAAGTGTTCCTTATCCAACAAGTATTTGCCTGTGCCCATCTTGGAGTTGATCAACTCCTGGATCTGTGGAGCATACCCATAGCTTATCTTCTGGTCTGCTGCTATCCTCTTGATGGTCTCAACTATGAGGCTCATGACCTTGAATTTCCGAGGCACATCAAATATGTGTAGCAAGTTTATTGCATGCCCTCTGATCATGTTGTGGTCACCTGACTTGGGCAAGAGAGTGTGCCTTAGGATCCAGTTGATCGTTGACAGTCCTGACAGAAGGAAATTGACAGACCCAAACTTGAAAGTCTCAAGTGCTTTGTCTGGTATCTCCTTGTACATGTGTGACATAGATTTGTGATCCTTCTTCTTGGAGTAGACATCCAAGTCATCTTCACTCTCCTCTGGTGCATTGATCAGTTCGGCCCATTCTTCAATTGTGGACTGGTACCTTGTACCTTCAGACATCCAGACTATTCTACCATCAGGATAAAAGTGAGCTATGGAGTAGAATTGCATTACTAGCTCATCATTCCAGTTTGTGAACTTCTGTCCAACAAACTCATCAACTCCACAAGCCTTAAAGCTGTCAAACACTCCTGGGTAATGATCCTCATTTGTCTTCATGTATTTCCAGTCTACCCACCTCATGTCACAAACTATGGGCTTCTTGTCCAGCAACATAGTCTCATAGAAATCCTGATGTTCCTTAGTGTGGAACCTGTAGTCAACAGCAATCCTCCTCCTGATTACATAAGGATCAGACAATCTCCACTGTCTGAGCCCTGCATCCTTCCTCAGCTTCATGTTCTCAGCCACTGATGAGCATCATTGTGGTCTGAAATCTTACGTTTCAGCTTCCTCAGAACTTGTCCTTTATCTTCTCCTCAGCAGCAACTTCAGGCACTGGGGCCTTGTTCTTCTCAGCAACTGGTATACTCATGGTATTCCTCTTAGGTGCAGATTTGGCCTTAGAGGCAGCTTTGGGTGCTTCTTTGGGCTTTGATGATGCAGCCCCTGACCTTATAGCATCACCCATCAGCTTTTGTGCCTTGAGTGCTGGAGCAGCAGCTTCTTCTTCCTCTTCCTCTTCCATCATGGAAGGCTGTCCAACAACTCTGGCCATGGTCTTTTCGACCCTTTCCTTCCTCTTCTTTCCTTCTGCAGCAGGCTCTTTTGGGATCAGATTTCTCAGGTTCTTAAGTTGAAGCTCTGACTTTCAGCATAGGTGTCCTCTTGGCAGGGACCTTCCTGATTAGTCCTGGCTTGGTGGTTTTAGCTGAGCCATATTCCTTCTTGAGCACTATCTTCTTGGAAGTAGCCTTACCTTCAGCTGCCACATAGTCTTCATCCTCAGAGTCTGAGGTTCTCTTCCTTCTGGCCCTGGTGGCAGCTTTGGGAAAATTTCTTGGAGTGCTCCTGCTGCCCTCATCTGAGGTGCTAGAGGGACTAGTGCCCTCACTCATGTGAACCTGCTCCTCTTCCCTGTTCTGGCTGTCACTTTGGTCTGACATATGTTGCAAGCTCTGATTGCTGACCCTGTGAATAGTTGTAGATGAGATAGAATGGATGAGCATCACAACATCTAGAGGTTTTTGCAAAAGAATGATTCAAAAACTTAGTTTTAGTTTTCCACAGAAAGCATTTTGGATCAACCGATTTGCAAACTCGGTGATACCAAAGCAGCTTTTGGAACCTAAACTAGTAAACTCGGTCAGACCGAGTCACAGTTTGGTGGCATCGAGACTGCTAGGGTTTCACAGAGTTCTAAACTCGGTCACACCGATTTTCAATTCTCGGTCAGACTGAGAATCACTTGTGCAATGGCCTTAGCCGAATCAGTGGAACCGAGTTTTTCAACTTGGTGGGTCCGAGTTGGTTTCGACGGAAACCTAACCCTAAATTTTCAATTCACATCTAATCTAAGGATTGATTTGACTAGATAGAAGCATTTCAATCATGGCAAGAATCATGATGAACACAATGTGCTAGGAATCGGACGGGGATAGCACTGTGATCGAGTCCATACCCTAGTTTGGCGATGAACTCGCTACGGCGGCAACGGCAGGGATGAATTCCATTGACGGGGGCGGAGACCAGCGACTGGAGGCGGCTGGCGACGAAGTCAACAATCCGGAGACCCTGGAGGCAGAGTGAGCTATGCGCGGGCGAAGGGGTTTGGAGAAGTTTCCAAATTTTTGCCCGTGTGTATATATAGCCCGACCCTGTCGGTGTGACCGAGTGGAATAACTCGGTGGCACCGAGATGCATAACTGTTGACAGTTACTGCAACTCGGTGAGACCGAAAAGTTCAAATCGGTTGCACCAAGATTGAAAACCTAGATCGACTTGGTGATCTCGGTATGACCGAAATGGAAGAATCGGTCAGACCGAAACACACAAAGAAGTTTTGGAAGTTTAAGTCTATGACGAATTGGGGACTCCGAGTGCTCCTCACACAGAGTGGTTCGAATCTAACTTGATCAAATTTTGTGATGTAGCATGAATAGAGTTTGAGACAAGAAAAGCATAGATAGCTAGAGAAGGTTCTTAGGCATTCTTGTTCATCCACTTGGCAAAAGAAAAAGAAGCCAATCAATCAAAGCAACAAGTGGATGTCCTCGAATGAGTAAAATATGCAACCAACATGCTCACACAATAAAATGGCAAATGAAATATGTGGAAAAGCATGCACAGCCAATTCTAGCATCTATCAAACAATTGGCGATGACTAGGTCATCTATATATGAGTATATTAACTTAGAAGTCAAATGAAAACATTTGATCATAGGTCATACTCATCGTTTAAGCTCAAGTGGGGTTACCACTTTTACATAATGCATTGATGTGTTCACATCATTAGAGTTGCTTTGACTCAATTCTTAGAGTTAAGCTCCCCCTAGATGTGAGATCCCCCCTAAGAGGGATGAACTAACCTTAGGTTTTATCGATGATGACTTCATGTAGGTGTTGAAGATGTGGATGCTCAATGTTGATGAAGATCATTTGGAGCAATCCTTTGGAGTGAGTTGCACTTTCAATACCTACACGGGTTAGTCCCACAAGGAACAAACAAGTATATCCATAGACATAGAGTGATGCACACACAAGATGATGTCCACGAAAGCATTAGGTTACCTTTGTTGGGGCACGTTGCAAAAAATAAAAATTTTCCTACAGTTTCACCAAGATCCATCTATGAGTTCATCTAAGCAATGAGTCATGAGAGAGAGATCGCATCTACATACCACTTGTAGATCGCGTGCGGAAGCGTTCAAGGGAACGGTGATGATGGAGTCGTACTCACCGTGATTCAAATCACCGATGACCAAGTGCTGAACAGACAACACCTCCGCGTTCAACACACGTACGGTACGGATGACGTCTCCTCCTTCTTGATCCAGCAAGGGGGAAGGAGAGGTTGAGGAAGAAGGCTCCAGCAGCAGCACGACAGCGTGATGATGGTGGAGAGGCAGTACTCACAGGGCTTCGCCAAGCGCTCAACGGAGGAGGAGAGGTGTTGGGGAGGGGAGGGGCTGCGCCTTGGATCAGGTGTTCAGCCCTCCCCTCGCCCCTCTTTTTATAGGGGAAGGGGAAAGGGGGCCGGCCCCCTCTAGATGATATCTAGAGGGGGGGGGGGCCAGGGAGGGGGCTTGCCCCCCAAGCAAAGGGGGTGCGCCCCCTTTAGGGTTCCCCCCCAACCCTAGGCGCATGGGCCCAAGGGGGGGGGGCCCAGCCCTCCAGGGGCTGGTTCCCTGCCCCATGCGGCCCATGAGGCCCTCCAAGCGGGTGGCCCCTCCCGGTGGACCCCCGGAACCCTTCCGGTGGCCCCGGTACAATACCATATGCCCCCGAAACTTTCCGGTGTCCGCATGACAACTTCCCATATATAAATCTTTACCTCCGGACCATTCCGGAACTCCTCGTGACATCCGGGATCTCATCCGGGACTCCGAACAACATTCGGTAATCACATACAAGTCTTCCTAATAACCCTAGCGTCACCGAACCTTAAGTGTGTAGACCCTACGGGTTCGGGAGACACGCAGACATGACCGAGACGGCTCTCCGGTCAATAACCAACAGTGGGATCTGGATACCCATGTTGGCTCCCACATGCTCCTCGATGATGTCATCGGATGAACCACGATGTCGAGGATTCAATCAACCCCATATGCAATTCCCTTTGTCAGACGGTATGTTACTTGCCCAAGACTCGATCGTCGGTATCCCAATACCCCGTTCAGTCTCGTTACCTGCAAGTCACTTTACTCGTACCGTAATGCATGATCCCGTGACCAGACACTTGGTCACCTTGAGCTCACTATGATGATGCACTACCGAGTGGGCCCAGTGATACCTCTCCGTCATACGGAGTGACAAATCCCAGTCTCGATCCGTGTCAACCCAACAGACACTTTCGGAGATACCTGTAGTGCACCTTTATAGTCACCCAGTTACGTTGTGACGTTTGGTACACCCAAAGCACTCCTACGGTATCTGGGAGTTACACGATCTCATGGTCTAAGGAAGAGATACTTGACATTGGAAAAGCTCTAGCAAAACGAACTACACGATCTTGTGCTATGCTTAGGAATGGGTCTTGTCCATCACATCATTCTCCTAATGATGTGATCCCGTTGTCAACGACATCTAATGTCCATAGTCAGGAAACCATGACTATCTGTTGACCAACGAGCTAGTCAACTAGAGGCTTACTAGGGACGTATTGTGGTCTATGTATTCACACGTGTATTACGATTTTCGGATAATACAATTATAGCATGAATAAAAGACAATTATCATGAACAAGGAAATATAATAATAATGCTTTTATTATTGCCTCTAGGGCATATTTCCAACAGTCTCCCACTTGCACTAGAGTTAATAATCTAGTTACATTGTGATGAATCGAACACCCATAGAGTTCTGGTGTTGATCATGTTTTGCTCGCGAGAGAGGTTTAGTCAACGGATCTGCGACATTCAGATCCGTGTGTACTTTGCAAATATCTATGTCTCCATCTTGAACATTTTCACGGATGGAGTTGAAGCGACGCTTGATGTGCCTGGTCTTCTTGTGAAACCTGGGCTCCTTGGCAAGGGCAATAGCTCCAGTGTTGTCACAGAAGAGTTTGATCGGCCCCGACGCATTGGGTATGACTCCTAGGTCGGTGATGAACTCCTTCACCCAAATTGCTTCATGCGCTGCCTCCGAGGCTGCCATGTACTCCGCTTCACATGTAGATCCCACCACGACGCTCTGCTTGCAGCTGCACCAGCTTACTGCTCCACCATTCAACATATACACGTATCCGGTTTGTGACTTAGAGTCATCCAGATCTGTGTCGAAGCTAGCGTCGACGTAACCCTTTACGACGAGCTCTTCGTCACCTCCATAAACGAGAAACATGTCCTTTGTCCTTTTCAGGTACTTCAGGATATTCTTGACCGCTGTCCAGTGTTCCTTGCCGGGATTACTTTGGTACCTTCCTACCAAACTTATGGCAATGTTTACATCAGGTCTGGTACACAACATGGCATACATAATAGATCCTATGGCTGAGGCATAGGGGATGACGCTCATCTCTTCTTTATCTTTTGCCGTGGTCAGGCATTGAGCCAAACTCAATCTCACACCTTGTAGTACAAGCAAGAACCCTTTCTTGGACTGATCCATTTTGAACTTCTTCAAAATCTTATGAAGGTATGTGCTTTGTGAAAGACCTATGAGGCGTCTTGATCTATCCCTATAGATCTTGATGCCTAATATATATGCAGCTTCTCCAAGGTCCTTCATTGAAAAACACTTATTCAAGTAGGCTTTTATGCTGTCCAAGAATTCTATATCATTTCCCATCAAAAGTATGTCATCTACATATAATATGAGAAATGCTACAGAGCTCCCACTCACTTTCTTGTAAATGCAGCCTTCTCAATAAGTCTGCATAAACCCAAACGCTTTGATCATCTCATCAAAGCGAATGTTCCAACTCCGAGATGCTTGCACCAGCCCATAAATGGATCGCTGGAGCTTGCACACTTTGTTAGCATTCTTAGGATCGAAAAAACCCTCCGGCTGCATCATATACAGTTCTTCCTTAAGATGCCCGTTAAGGAATGCCGTTTTGACGTCCATCTGCCATATCTCATAATCATAGTATGCGGCAATTGCTAACATGATTCGGACGGACTTAAGCTTCGCTACGGGAGAGAAAGTCTCATCATAGTCAATCCCTTGAACTTGCCGATAACCCTTAGCGACAAGTCGAGCTTTATAGATGGTGACATTACCATCCGCGTCCGTCTTCTTCTTAAAGATCCATTTGTTTTCTATCGCTCGCCGATCATCGGGCAAGTTAGTCAAAGTCCATACTTTGTTTTCATACATGGATTCTATCTCGGATTTCATGGCTTCTAGCCATTTGTTGGAATATGGGCCTGCCATCGCTTCTTCATAGTTCGAAGGTTCACAGTTGTCTAACAACATGATTTCCAGGACAGGGTTGCCATACCACTCTGGTGTGGAACGTGTCCTTGTGGACCTACGAAGTTCAGTAGCAACTTGATCAGAAGTACCTTGATCATCATCATTAATTTCCTCTCCAGTTGGTGTAGGCACCACAGGAACGTTTTCCCAAGCTGCACTACTTTCCGGTTCAAGAGGTAGTACTTCATCGAGTTCTACTTTCCTCCCACTTACTCCTTTCGAGAGAAACTCTTTTTCCAGAAAGGATCCGTTCTTGGCAACGAAGATCTTGCCCTCAGATCTTAAGTAGAAGGTATACCCAATGGTTTCCTTAGGGTATCCTATGAAGACGCATTTTTCCGACTTGGGTTCGAGCTTTTCAGGTTGAAGTTTCTTGACATAAGCATCACATCCCCAAACTTTTAGAAATGACAGCTTAGGTTTCTTCCCAAACCATAATTCATACGGTGTCGTCTCAACGGATTTAGACGGTGCCCTATTTAAAGTGAATGTAGCAGTCTCTAGAGCGTATCCCCAAAATGATAGCGGTAAATCGGTAAGAGACATCATAGATCGCACCATATCCAATAGAGTGCGATTACAACGTTCGGACACATCGTTACGCTGAGGTGTTCCAGGCGGCGTGAGTTGTGAAACGATTCCATATTTTCTTAAGTGTGTACCAAATTCGTGACTTAAATATTCTCCTCCACGATCCGATTGTAAGAATTTTATCTTTCGGTCATGTTGATTCTCTACTTCATTCTGAAATTCCTTGAACTTTTCAAAGGTCTCTGACTTGTGTTTCATCAAGTAGACATACCCATATCTACTCAAGTCATCAGTGAGAGTGAGAACATAACGATATCCTCCGCGAGCCTCAACGCTCATTGGACCGCACACATCGGTATGTATGATTTCCAACAAGTTGGTTGCTCGCTCCATTGTTCCGAAGAACGGAGTCTTGGTCATTTTACCCATGAGGCATGGTTCGCATGTGTCAAATGATTCATAATTGAGAGACTCTAAAAGTCCATCAGCATGGAGCTTCTTCATGCGCTTGACACCAATGTGACCAAGGCGGCAGTGCGACAAGTATGTGGGACTATCGTTATCAACTTTACATCTTTTGGTATTCACGTTATGAATATGTGTAACATTACATTCGAGATTCATTAAGAATAAACCATTGACCATCGGGGCATGACCATAAAACATATCTCTCATATAAATAGAACAACCATTATTCTCGGATTTAAATGAATAGCCATCTCGTATCAAACGAGATCCAGATACAATGTTCATGCTCAAACTTGGCACTAAATAACAATTATTGAGGTTTAAAACTAATCCCGTAGGTAAATGTAGAGGTAGCGTGCCGACGGTGATCACATCGACCTTGGAACCATTCTCGACGCGCATCATCACCTCGTCCTTCGCCAGTCTCCGCTTATTCCGCAGCTCCTGCTGTGAGTTACAGATGTGAGCAACGGCACCGGTATCAAATATCTAGGAGTTACTACGAGTACTGGTAAGGTACACATCAATTACATGTATATCAAATATACCTTTAGTGTCACTGTCCTTCTTGTCCGCTAAGTATTTGGGGTAGTTCCGCTTCCAGTGACCCTTCCCCTTGCAATAAAAGCACTCAGTCTCAGGCTTGGGTCCATTCTTTGACTTCTTCCCGGCAACTGGCTTACCGGGTGCGGCAACATCTTTGCCGTCCTTCTTGAAGTTCTTCTTACCCTTGCCCTTCTTGAACTTAGTGGTCTTATTGACCATCAACACTTGATGTTCTTTCTTGATTTCAACCTCTGCTGACTTCAGCATTGAGAATACTTCAGGAATGGTCTTCACCATCCCCTGCATATTGTAGTTCAACACAAAGCTCTTGTAACTCGGTGGGAGCGACTGAAGGATTCTGTCAATGATCGCCTCTTCCGGGAGGTTGATCTCCAACTGGGACAGGCGGTTGTGCAACCCAGACATTTTGAGTATGTGCTCACTGACAGAACTGTTTTCCTCCATCTTACAACCATAGAACTTGTTGGAGACTTCATATCTCTCGACCCGGGCATGAGCTTGGAAAACCATTTTCAGCTCCTCGAACATCTCATATGCACCGTGCTTCTCAAAACGCTTTTGGAGCCCTGGTTCTAAGCTGTAAAGCATGCCGCACTGAACGAGGGAGTAATCATCAGCACGTGATTGCCAAGTGTTCATAACGTCTTGGTTCTTTGGGATGGGTGCTTCACCTAGCGGTGCATCTAGGACATAATCTTTCTTGGCTGCTATGAGGATGATCCTCAGGTTCCGGACCCAGTCCAAATAGTTGCTGCCATCATCTTTCAGCTTGGTTTTCTCTAGGAACGCGTTGAAATTCATGTTGACATGAGCGTTGGCCATTTGATCTACAAGACATATTTTTCAAAAGTTTTAGACTAAGTTCATGATAATTAAGTTCATCTAATCAAATTATTTAATGAACTCCCACTTAGATTAGACATCCCTCTAGTCATCTAAGTGTTACACGATCCGAGTCGACTAGGCCGTGTCCGATCATCACGTGAGACGGACTAGTCATCATCGGTGAACATCTCCATGTTGATCGTATCTTCTATACGACTCATGTTCGACCTTTCGGTCTCTGTGTTCCGAGGCCATGTCTGTACATGCTAGGCTCGTCAAGTTAACCCTAAGTGTTTTGCATGTGTAAATCTGTCTTACACCCGTTGTATGTGAACGTAAGGATCTATCACACCCGATCATCACGTGGTGCTTCGAAACGACGAACTTTACCAATGGTGCACAGTTAGGGGGAACACTTTCTTGAAATTATTATAAGGGATCATCTTATTTACTACCGCCGTTCTAAGTAAACAAGATGCATACAACATAATAAACATCACATGCAATTATATAGTAGTGGCATGATATGGCCAATATCATATAGCTCCTTCGATCTCCATCTTTGGGGCTCCATGATCATCTTCGTCACCGGCATGACACCATGATCTCCATCATCATGATCTCCATCATTGTGTCTTCATGAAGTTGTCACGCCAACGACTACTTCTACTTCTATGGCTAACGCGTTTAGCAATAAAGTAAAGTAATTTACATGGCGTTCTTCAATGACACGCAGGTCATACAAAAAATAAAGACAACTCCTATGGCTCCTGCCGGTTGTCATACTCATCGACATGCAAGTCATGATTCCTATTACAAGAACATGATCTCATACATCACAATATATCATTCACCATTCATCACAACTTCTGGCCATATCACATCACATGACAATTGCTGCAAAAACAAGTTAGACGTCCTCTAATTGTTGTTGCATCTTTTACTGGCTGCAATCGGGTTCTAGCAAGAACGTTTTCTTACCTACAAATAACCACAACGTGATTTTGTCAACTTCTATTTACCCTTCATAAGGACCCTTTTCATCTAATCCGCTCCAACTAAAGTAGGAGAGACTGACACCTGCTAGCCACCTTATGCAACTAGTGCATGTCAGTCGGTGGAACCTGTCTCACGTAAGCGTACGTGTAAGGTCGGTCCGGGCCGCTTCATCCCACAATACCGCTGAAGCAAGAAAAGACTAGTAGCGGCAAGCAAGTTGACAAGATCTATGCCCACAACAAAATTGTGTTCTACTCGTGCAATAGAGAACTACACATAGACCTAGCTCATGATGCCACTGTTGGGGAACGTTGCAGAAAATAAAAATTTTCCTACGGTTTCACCAAGATCCATCTATGAGTTCATCTAAGCAATGAGTCATGAGAGAGAGATTGCATCTACATACCACTTGTAGATCACGTGCGGAAGCGTTCAAGGGAACGGTGATGATGGAGTCGTACTCGCCGTGATTCAAATCACCGATGACCAAGTGCTGAACGGACAACACCTCCGCGTTCAACACACATATGGTACGGACGACGTCTCCTCCTTCTTGATCCAGCAAGGGGGAAGGAGAGGTTGAGGAAGAAGGCTCCAGCAGCAGCACGATGGCATGATGATGGTGGAGAGGCAGTACTCCGACAGGGCTTCGCCAAGCGCTCAACGGAGGAGGAGAGGTGTTGGGGAGGGGAGGGGTTGCGCCTTGGATCAGGTGTTCAGCCCTCAACCCTAGGCGCATGGGCCCAAGGGGGGGGGCGCCCAGCCCTCCAGGGGCTGGTTCCCTGCCCCATGCGGCCCATGAGTCCCTCCGAGAGGGGTGGTCCCTCCCGGTGGACCCCCGGAACCCTTCCAGTGGCCCCGGTACAATACCGATATGCCCCCGAAACTTTCTGGTGTCCGCATGACAACTTCCCATATATAAATCTTTACCTCCGGACCATTCCGGAACTCCTCGTGATGTCCAGGATCTCATCCGGGACTCCAAACAACATTCGGTAATCACATACAAGTCTTCCTAATAACCCTAGCATCACTGAACCTTAAGTGTGTAGACCCTACGGGTTCGGGAGACACGCAGACATGACCGAGACGGCTCTCCGGTCAATAACCAACAGTGGGATCTGGATACCCATGTTGGCTCCCACATGCTCCTCGATGATGTCATCGGATGAACCACGATGTCGAGGATTCAATCAACCCCGTATGCAATTCCCTTTGTCAGACGGTATGTTACTTGCCCGAGACTCGATCGTCGGTATCCCAATACCTCGTTCAGTCCCGTTACCGGCAAGTCACTTTACTCATACCATAATGCATGATCCCGTGACCAGACACTTGGTCACCTTGAGCTCACTATGATGATGCACTACCGAGTGGGCCCAGTGATACCTCTCCGTCATACGGAGTGACAAATCCCAGTCTCGATCCGTGTCAACCCAACAGACACTTTCGGAGATACCTGTAGTGCACCTTTATAGTCACCCAGTTACGTTGTGACGTTTGGTACACCCAAAGCACTCCTACGGTATACGGGAGTTACACGATCTCATGGTCTAAGGAAGAGATACTTGACATTGGAAAAGCTCTAGCAAAACGAACTACACGATCTTGTGCTATGCTTAGGAATGGGTCTTGTCCATCACATCATTCTCCTAATGATGTGATCCCGTTGTCAACGACATCTAATGTCCATAGTTAGGAAACCATGACTATCTGTTGACCAACGAGCTAGTCAACTAGAGGCTTACTAGGGACGTATTGTGGTCTATGTATTCACACGTGTATTACGATTTCCGGATAATACAATTATAGCATGAATAAAAGACAATTATCATGAACAAGGAAATATAATAATAATGCTTTTATTATTGCCTCTAGGGCATATTTCCAACAACCTTGTTCCTTGCCTTACCAACATGAGGGTTTGTGACTCCTTGAACTAGTGCAAGATGTGGAAGTTGATTGCACTTGTCCTTGCCATAATGATATGAGTGAAGTATGTTGGCGGAGTCACCCTCAAGAACTCTCTAGTTCTTCTTCTTCGGGATCCACATCATCTTGATGGGAATCCTTGGAGTTGTAGTCGTACTTGATGAAGTAGAACTTGACGTAGTCTTGGGAACCCACTTGACCAAGGCCTTAGGAGCTTCTTCAAATGCTTCAATCTCCTCTTGAAGCTTGTCCTTGCCTTTGTGCTTGTGGTCTTGTTGTGGAAGATCATCTTGAGCTTGTGTCCCCTTGAAGGAAGTAGGATCATACTTCTCTTGTTGAGGAACAAACTTCGTCTTGGGGTATTGATCTTCTTCCCACTCAACTCCATTGGCATTGAACTTTCGTTCAAAACCAACACCTTGATTCTTTCGGTGCCTTCCTTGCTTGCGTACAATTTCCTCGAATTGCTTACTCCCGGCAAGGCTCTTGTATACACCTTTCTCTATAATTCCCTTCAATAAGCTGTTTTCTTGCTCAAGTGTAACTTGGCTAAGAGAATCATTAGTGGAATCAAGAGAACTACTAGAAGCAACAATATTGGATTTAGCATGATTATTTTTACTACTAGAGGAAGAATCCTTCTTGTTTTTGTTACTAGACTTGACTTGAGACATGTAAGTAGATAAGAGTAAACGCTTGGCAATGTAAGAAGAACTTTTCTTGCGAAGATCATCATTGATTGCTTTTAATAACTCATGCTCTTGCTCAAGATTGAGCTTTTCAAAGCATAACTTCTCATGAGTCCTCAAAAGTTCTCGATGTTCCCCTAAGACAGTTTCATGAGCTAACTTAAGAGTGTTTAGTTCTTTAGTTAGAAGCTCAGTCTTCTCCTTATCATTGTCATTCGTTTTATCTTGATTAGCATGATTAATTGACGTTTCATCATAGTATTCATCACTAGAGTTGTCAACAAGTAAATCATCATCACCTAACAAGTCATCTTCATCACTATTGAAATCAACATAATCGGGGTGTGTTGCCTTAGGGCCTTTAGCCATGAAGCATCTCCCAATTCCTTCATTTGGTGAATCAAATATGTCATAGGAGTTGGTTGACACAAGTGCTAGACCGGCAACGCCTTCATCTTGAGTATGTTCGGAGTCGGAGTGATAGCTTCTCTCGGAGTGATGTTCAGAGTTGGAACCGGATACCCATTCACCAACATGAGCTTGATGTCTTCGTTTTGTGTAGCTCTTTGATGATTTGTCCTTCCTTTCTGAATCCTTGCTTCTCCGGGATGTTCTTCGTTCATAATGATCATCTCTACTCCTCCTCTCTCTTGGCGGTGATTCTTCTCTTCTACTTCTTCTCTTGGGAGAATCTTCTCTTCTTTTGTAGGGTGCCGTACACTCATTGGAATAGTGTCCGGGTCTCCCATAATTGTAGCAATTGCGCTGTCGACTGGAAGATCTTTTGTCATTGTAGGACCTTGACTTGGAGCTTCTCTCTTTGCTTCTACTCTTGTAGAATTTTTTGAAGTTCTTCACCATTAAGCTCAATTCTTCATTGAAGGTTTGTTTCTCATTTGATGATGTAGGAGCTTCACATGAGGCTTTGTAAGCACCACTTGACTTTTTGTGAAGTTCCTCCTTATCCTTGAGTGACATCTCATGAGCAACAATTTTTCCAATGACCTCCGTTGGCTTGAGATTCTTGTAGTTGGGCATCATTTGGATCAATGTGCACACGGTATCATATTTTCCATCCAATGCTCTTAGGATCTTCTTGATGATGAATTTGTCGGTCATCTCTTCACTTCCTAAGCTCGCAATCTCATTTGTGATAAGAGCAAGCCTAGAGTACATTTCAGCGACACCTTCACCATCCTTTATTTTGAACTTGTCAAGTTGACTTTGGAGCACATCCAATTTCGATTCCTTGACGGAGTCGGTACCTTCATGCATATCAATAAAAGTATCCCAAATTTCCTTTGCATTCTCAAGACGACTGATTTTGTTGAATTCTTCGGGGCACAATCCGTTGAAGAGGATATCACAAGCTTGAGCATTGTATTGCAGCATCTTCAATTCATCCGCGTTAGCTTCACGGTTTGGTTCCCTCCCATCAAAGAATTCACCTTGCAAGCCAATACACAATAGCCCAAACGGCAGGGTTATGTCCGAGAATATGCATTTTCATCTTATGCGTCCAACTAGCAAAATTTGTACCATCAAAGTAAGGACCTCTACGGTGATAATTTCCCTCGCTAGACGCCATACTCTCCTAGGTTGTGAAACCAAGGCTATGACCACCAAAAGCTATGGAAATCAAAGCAAATGGAGATCAAGGCTCTGATACCACTTGTAGGATCTTGAAGTATGTCTAGAGGGGAGGGGGGCGATTAGACTACTTGACCAATTAAAAACTTAAACTTTTCCCAATTTTAGTCTTTGGCAGATTTTAGCTATCTTAGCACAAGTCAAGCAATCTTCACACAATTCAAGCAAGCATGCAAAGAGTATATGAGCAGCGGAAAGTAAAGCATGCAACTTGCAACAATATAAAGGGAAGGGTTTGGAGATTTCAAACGCAATTTGGAGACACGGTGATTTTTGAGCCGTGGTTCCGATAGGTGGTGCTATCGTACATCCACGTTGATGGAGACTTCAACCCACGAAGGGTAACGGTTGCGCGAGTCCATGGAGGGCTCCACCCACGAAGGGTCCATGAAGAAGCAACCTTGTCTATCCCACCATGGCCGTCGCCCACGAAGGACTTGCCTCACTAGCGGTAGATCTTCATGAAGTAGGCGATCTCCTTGCCCTTACAAACTCCTTGGTTCAACTCCACAATCTTGTCGGAGGCTCCCAAGTGACACCTAGCCAATCTACGAGACACCACTCTCCAAGAAGTAACAAATGGTGTGTTGATGATGAACTCCTTGCTCTTGTGCTTCAAATGATAGTCTCCCCAACACTCAACTCTCTCTCACAGGATTTGGATCTGGTGGAAAGAAGATTTGAGTGGAAAGCAACTTGGGGAAGGCTAGAGATCAAGATTCATATGGTAGGAATGGAATATCTTGGCCTCAAAACATGAGTAGGTGGTTCTCTCTCAGAAATGGTAAGTTGGAAGTGTAGGTTTGTTCTGATGGCTCTCTCCATGAATGAACAGGAGGTGGAGGGGTATATATAGCCTCCACACAAAATCTAACCGTTACACACAATTTACCAATCTCGGTGGGACCGAATTAACAAACTCGGTCAGACCGATTTAGTAAACCTAGTGACCGTTAGTGATTTCGATGGGACCGACATGCAACTCGGTAGGACCGATGTGGTTAGGGTTAGGGCATAACGTAATCTCGGTGAGACCGATTACACAAACTCGGTGAGACCGATTTTGGTAATAAGCTAACCAGAGAGTTGGTCAGGTAAACTCGGTGGGACCGGTTCGCTCTTTTTGGTTGGACCGAAATGTTACGAAAAGGAAACAGAGAGTTTACATTGCAATCTCGGTGGGACCAATCGCTCACTTCGGTTAGACCGAAATGTTACGAAGGGAAACAGAGAGATTACAATCCCATCTTGGTGAGACCGAGATCCCTATCAGTGAGACTGATTTGCCTAGGGTTTGTGGCAGTGGCTATGACATCTGAACTCGGTGGCGCCGGATAGAAAGAATCGGTGGGGCCGAGTTTGACTTTAGGTTTAGGTCATATGTGGATATGAGAAAGTAGTTGAGGGTTTTGGAGCATATCACTAAGCACTTGAAGCAAGAAACTCATCAAGCAACACCTCATCCCTCCTTGATAGTATTGGCTTTTCCTATAGACTCAATGTGATCTTGGATCACTAAAATGTAAAATATAGAGTCTTGAGCTTTTGAGCTTGAGCCAATCCTTTTATCCTTAGTATTTTGAGGGATCCACTTTCCTCATCCATGCCATGCCATTCATTGAGATTTTCCTGAAATATTTGTCTTGGAATAGTATTAGCTCAATGAGCTATATGTTGTTAGGAATTACCAAAACCACCTAGGGATAGTTGCACTTTCAGATTCCCTTGGCTAGGTACCCGGCCGCCCTGAGCTTCTTGATGTCCTTCTCCTTGACGAGGAAGCCATCCACTTGCCTCCTGCTCCAGATCCAGACATGTTTGGAATGCTTTTTGGGTAGAGAAGGCGAAGGCTTGGGTATTGGAGCTCGAGAATGAATGAGCAGAGGAAGGAGAAGGCGTGGGTGAAAGAGGGGAATCCTTATCCCTTTATAAAGGCAGTAAAAAGCATGTGCCTCCCTACTTGCCCTAAAACTCACTTATTCCCCAAGAGCCATGCTGATGGCGCGGTTGGGTTACCCATACCCATATTGATGAGAATCCCACGATAAGGGGACACGATCTCTGCTTTGACAAGACGTGCCAATAAAGCTGAACCTCAAAATTTGGAGGGGCAGGCTAAAAATGGTTTTAATAAAGACCGGGCCATGGCGTGATGTCACGCTATGGAAAAATTGTCAGCCGATTAGACTTGTAGAATATTATACTCTCTATGGTGGTATATGGAATTTTTGTAGAGCCGGACACGATTCTTGTGTTCAAGATCTATTTTGAAGTATTCGGAGAAGAACCCGCCTTGCAATGCCGAAGACAATCTGTGTGCCGGACTCATTGCCATTGAAGCCTGGTTCAGAGGCTACTGAGGGAGTCCTGGATTAAGGGGTCCTCGGACAGCCGGACTATATACATTGGCCGGATTGTTGGGCTATGAAGATACCAGATAGAAGACTTCATCTCGTGTCCGGATGTGACTCTCCTTTGCGTGGAAGGGAAGCTTGGCGATTCAGATATGTAGATTCCTTTCTCTATAACCGACCTTGTGTAACCCTAGCCCCCTCCGCTGTCTATATAAACCGGAGGGTTTAGTCCATAGAACAATAATCATAATCACAGGCTAGCTTCTAGGGTTTAGCCATTACGATCTCGTGGTAGATCAACTCTTGTAATACTCATATCATCAAGATCAATCAAGCAGGAAGTAGGGTATTACCTCCATAGAGAGGGCCCGAACCTGGGTAAACATCGTGTCCCCCGCCTCCTGTTACCATTAGCCTTAGACGCACAGTTCGGGACCCCCTACCCAAGTTCCGCCGGTTAGACACCGACAACACCCAACAAGTTTCTGGACCTGCTTTAGGTCTGTTGGTATGGCCAATTATGACAGAGCTCAAATCTTGGTTGGGTTTGCCTCGATTCCTCTATGGGAAACAATGAACCCCAGCAACTTTCCAACTGGAACTCTGAAGACACATTTTTCCGGATTAAGCCGGATGTCGTATGTTCGGAGATTGTCAAAGGTGAGGCAGAGGTCGTCCACCAGTGACTCGACGTGTTTTGTCTTGATGACCATGTCGTCCACGTATGCTTCGACTGTTTTGCCTATTTGCTTTTCCAAGCATGTTTGGATCATGCGCTAGTAGGTAGCCCCGGCGTTTTTGAGTCCGAAGGGTATAATATTGAAGCAGAAGGGACCGTAAGGGGTGATGAACATGGTTGCAGCCTGGTCCGATTCCTTCATTTTAATATGATGGTATCCGGAATAGGCATCGAGGAAACACAAAGAATCGTGTCCTGCAGTTGCGTCAATGATTTGGTCGATGCGGGGCAATGGGAAGGGATCTTTAGGGCAAGCCTTGTTGAGGTCCTTGAAGTCGACACACAGGCGCCACGATTTGTCCTTTTTAGGTACCATGACGAGGTTGGCTAACCAATCCGGATGTTTGATTTCCCTAATAAACCCAGCGTCTAATAACTTGGCTAGCTCTTCTCCCATGGCCTGATGCTTGGGTTTGGAGAATCACCATAGTGTCTTCTTCACGGGTTTGAATCCCTTGATTATGTTGAGACTGTGTTCGGCCAGTCTTCGTGGGATGCCGAGCATGTCTGAAGGATACCAGGCGAAAATATCCCAATTCTTGCCCAGGAATGCGTGTAAGGCAGCGTCCACTGCCGGATCCAGCTGTGCTATGATAGATGTTGTTTTATTAGGGTCCGTTGGGTGCACTTGGAATTTTACTATTTCTTTGGCTGGCTTGAAGGAGGTGGACTTGGATCTCTTATCAAGGATCACACCGTCCCTATCCACCATAGCATGTAAGGTGGTTAATTCCTCTGCTGCTAGGGCTTCAGATAGTGCCTCAAGGGCCAAGGATGCTGTTTTGTTTTTGGCACGAAGGGCGTTGTCCGGTTTGCTCGAGATTATGATGATTCCATTAGGGCCGGGCATTTTGAGCTTCATGTACCCGTAATGGGGTATAGCTTGGAAGCATGAGAAAGTGTCCCGTCCAAGGATAGCGTGATACCCACTGTTAAAGGAGACCACATGAAAGAGTAACTCTTCGGATCTATAGTTCTCAGGCGTGCCGAACACCACATCCATTTTGATTTTTCCTGAGCAGTGTGCCTCTCGACTGGGGATAATACCTTGGAAGGTGGTGTTGCTTTGCTCGATGCATGACCTATCCATCTGCATCTTGTCGAGCATGTCCTCATAGATGAGGTTAAGTCCACTACCACCGTCCATGAGCACTTTAGTGAGCTGAAAACCATCAACGATGGGGTTTAGTACTAAGGCGGCAGGTGCTCGGACTGACCGAGCCTTTGGTTCATCTTTGGCCGTAAAGGTTATTGCCGTGTCGTTCCATGGGCTTAGTGTGGTAACTTGATGGACTTCGGCAAGGTCGCGGAGTGCCCGTTTGTGCCGGTTGTTAGAAGAGAAAGTCTCGAAGACTGTTAGGACATTAAAGTTGTCCTTCTCCGGTGAGTATCCTTCTAGAGTTGTAGTAAGGATGGCCTCTCCACTTTTTGCTACCTGTCGAAGTACCCAACATGCTTGGAGGCCATGGGTTGGAACTGTGTGTGGAGTGGTATGGATCGGGCAGGGTTTGTCTAATAGTTCATCAAGAACGGACCGGTGTCCTGCGAAGGGCTTGTTCTTTCTGCCCGTAGCTCGGTGGTCGGGTGACCCGCCAGGTATGTTCTTTTAGCCCGGGCTGCAAACTGCGTTGAGATGGCGGGCTCCAGTTGAGTTTTCTGGGCCCTCCATATGCTTTCCATCACACAGTACTTCTGTACTACATGCGTTAATTCCGTGAAACTCTGTATGTGGTGACGGTCGAGGGATTCAATATCCCTTCGTCTGTACAATTGCGGTGGAAGACTGAAACTACGTCGTCGTCCGAGCAGTCCTTAATCCTGTTTTTAACAAGCATGAATCTGGCCCAAAAGTGGTGGACCGTTTCCTAGGGCTGGTGCCGCACATACATCAGGTCATATATATCTGGAGGACTTTAGTTTATTGGAGAGTATAGATTGTGGTGGGTGGGTGGATTGAATTTGGGTCCTGTTCCATGGCCGTGTTTGGAGCCGGTATGGCTTCCGAAGTAACCGGTCCGGGTCCGGTTAAGCGCAAAGGCTCTTACAATCCTACACCTGGACCAGAGTCCGATGGGAGTAAAGTCCCTTCCAAAGGGGAAGTATCCGACTCAGGGGATTCGGCGACCCGAACATACGTGGTCCTCAATATGGGGAGGGAAGCATCTGTGGCCGGTTCCTCGATGATCGCCACAAAGTGGGTGATCGGTGGGTGATTAATTTCCCTCGGGTCGGGCTTGAACCCGATCCGATCATAGTCCGTTGAGATCCCCAGGGCGGCGATGCGGTCTAGCAGTTCGTTTAAGGACGAAACATCTGCCGGATCTAACTTTTCAGAGTACTTGGAGCCAATGCGAGGGCGGTGTCCGGTAGCCATGAGAGGAGTTGCGGGCTCGATGGCCGCGCTGGCCCTCATGGTAAAACCACCGAACTGGAGGGTCTGCCCTGAAGCGAGGCATCCTCCGGAAGTGATATTGTCATAGATGACTAGGAGAGCCATGGATCGCTTCTTGCAGATAGCACAACGGAGCTCTCAATGAAAGCACCAATGTCGGTGTCAAAACCGGCAGATCTCGGGTAGGGGGCCCCAAGCTGTGCGTCTAGGGATTGATGGTAACATGAAGCCAGGGGACACAGTGTTTACCCAGGTTCGGGCCCTCTTGATGGAGGTAAGACCCTACTCCTTCTTGATTATATTCGACAAGTACGACGATTACAAGAGTTGATCTACCTCGAGATCGTAATAGCTAACCCTAGATGTCTAGCCTATGAAGATTCCGATGATGATGAAAAGCTCCCTTCCATAGACTAACCCCTCCAGTTTATATACACACCGGAGGGGCTCTACAGTTTGTACAAGGTCGGTTTATCAGGGAAGGAAACCTCCGGACTCTATTCTTGCCGTCCACATATTGAGAACTCCCATCCGGACATGATAGATAATCTTCAGCTTGATCCTGTACGGCCCATGCAACCCGACCCATACTCCTAGGCCGGACACTTGAGGACCCCCGTATCCAAGACTCCCTCACGTGGCACATTATTTCTATAATACAATGAATATATACAATGGGATAATTATTTTCTGAGAAACTTCCATGAAAAAATTCTACATTATTTCCATGAGCATGAATACAAGTGTTCAAGGTCGACTCTCACTTCTCCAATGCATAACTTTCCAATCACTTCTCTTTTTGAAAATGTTTTTAGGCATAAGAGGCAAGTATTTTTTTGTATATTGCATTTTTATTTATTTTGTTTGTTTCACCCACAACTAAACAGAAACAAAAGGGAAAACAAAATCTACTTAGTGAAGAAAGCAAACAAGCATACACGAATGTATCAACCCCATGCTATTGCTCCCCGGCAACGGCGCCAGAAAAGAGCTTGATAATCCCCAAGTGCAAGGAATCATCGTAGCAATTTCCAAAGGTGGAAGTGGTAAGTATGGAGTGTCGAGCCCACAAGGAGCTAAAGGTAAGATCAATATTATCTCAAGTCCTATCTGCCACTGATACGACTCTAGGTACACCGAACGTTTGCTTCCAACTAGAAACGAGAAATAAAACTATGTTGTGGGTATGAAGAGGATAACTTTGCATGGTATCGGAGAGCTAAAATATAAAAGTAGATGATGTTATCATAAAGGTAGAATATATTACTTAAGTATTATAAATAGCAAGTGTGGAATAATGATGGGTCGGCGTGCGGAATTGTCCTACGCAATTGTTAACAAGACAGATAAGCACTATTGCAATTTCATATGAGGGAGGGGCATAAGCTAACATACTTTCTCTTCTTGGATCATATGCACTTATGATTGGAACTCTAGCAAGCATCCGCAACTACTAAAGATCATTAAGGTAAAACCCAACCATAAAATTAAAGTATTAAGTCCTCTTTATTCCCATACGCCATGACCCACTTATTCGTGTTTGTGTTTCAGTCACTCATGCAACACAGACAATAAGCAAACCATGAACATATTGCAAACCCTACAGCGGGGATCCCTCATGTTTGCGTGACAGGAGGGCACCATAGGAAAACACCAATAATAAAACATGAAACTCAAACCAAACTTGATCATCAGTCAACCCAAAGACAAAGGAAATCTTCTCAAAACATCATAGGATGGCAACACTGTTGGAGATCGTTGCAAAAAATAAAATTTTTCCTACGCATCACCAAGATCAATCTATGGAGTCATATAGCAATGAGAGAGATAGGAGTGCATCTACATACCCTTGTAGATCGCGAGCGGAAGCGTTCAAGAGAACAAGGTTGATGGAGTCGTACTCGTTGTGATCCAAATCACCGAAGATCCTAGTGCCGAACGGACGGCACCTCCACGTTCAACACACGTACGGAGCGGTGACGTCTCTCGCGCCTTGATCCAGAAATGAGGAGGGAGAGTTTGAGGAAGAGAGCTCCAGCAACAGCACGACGGTGTGGTGGTGATGGAGAGGCAGTACTCCGGCAGGGCTTCGCCAAGCGTCTGCAGAGGAGGAGAGGTGTTGGGGAGGGGAGGGCTGTGCCTTGGAGGTGTGTGTGCAACCCTCCCCTCACCCCTCTATTTATAGGGGAAGGAGGAAGGGGGCCGACCCCCTCTAGATGAGATCTAGAGGGGGGGGGGGCGGCCAAGAGGAGGGGGGACTTGCCCCCCAAGCAAGGGGGGGCGCCCCCCTTAGGGTTTCCCCCCAAACCCTAGGCGCATGGGCCCAAGGGGGGGATGTGCCCAGCCCACCAGGGGCTGGTTCCCTTCCTTCCACGGCCCATGAGGCCCTCCGGGAGAGGTGGCCCCTCCCGGTGGACCCTCAGAACCCTTCCGGTGGCCCCGGTACAATACCGGTATGACCCCAAAACTTTCCGGTGACCGTACTACAACTTCCCATATATAAATCTTCATCTCCGGACCATTCCGGAACTCCTCGTGGCTTCCAGGATCTCATCCGGGACTCTGAACAACATTCGGTAATCACATACAAGTCTTCCTAATAACCCTAGCGTCACCAAACCTTAAGTGTGTAGACCCTACGGGTTCGGGAATCACGCAGACATGACCAAGACAGCTCTCCGGCCAATAACCAACAACAGGATTTGGATACCCATCACTACAAAAAAATACACTTCCGTGATGATACGTGTTTGTCATAGTAGGTCGCGTTTTTTGTCATGCATGTACATCCATGACAAATTTATGACAGAATCAAGATAGTCATACCTGTGCTGTCGTAGAAGTGTTCCATGACATTACCAAAATTATCATCACGGAAGTGTCCACTTCCATGACGATAAATCACGCGTCACAGAAGTGCTTTCGTCAAGGGTGACTGACACGTGGCATCCACCGTAACAGAACACTGTTAAGCTATCGGGTCGGGTTTTGGATCCGATAACCCGTTAACAACCCCGACCAATGGGGATTTTCCACGTGTAAAATCATCATTGGCTGGAGGAAACACATGTCGGCTCATCGTTGGGACAGATGTCATCCACTCATTGGACAGAAGGCGCCTATGATACGTCGACACGTGGCACGACCCAACAAGTTTAAATGGGCCGGCCCAACTAAAGGCCCACAAGATTTTGTGGCCCTTAATGGGCCGGCCCAGTTAAAGGCCCACGAGATTTTGCGGACTATAATGGGCTGGCCCAGCTAAAGGCCCACAAGATTTCGCGGGCCATAATAGGCCGGCCCAGGTAAAGGCCCACAAGATTTTTGTGTGCCATAATGGGCCGGCCCAGGTAAAGGCCCACAAAATTCTTGCGGATCATAATGGGCCGGCCCAGCTAAAGGCCCACGAGATTGCGCCGACATTAATGGGCCGGCCCAGCTGTAGGCCCACAAGATTTTGAGGACCCTAGTAGGCCGGCCCATTAACTGGCTGCCATGTTTTGGGCCAAATGCCGGCCCATAATTGATCCGGTCCATTAATGGCCTGCCACGTTCCGGGCCTAATAATGGCCCATATAAGATCCGGCCCATTAAAAGCCTCCCACTTTCTGGGCCAAATCACGGCCCAGATCAGGTCCGGCCCTTTAAGAGGCTTTGGGCTCAATTATGGCCCATATCAGATTCGGCCCGTTGACTGGACGCTATGCTTTTGGGCCCACTTGCTAAAGGCCCATTTAGTAATTCGGCCTGATATTAGTTTCGGCCTGTTAAGGGCCCATTTAACATTTCGGCCCTATATTAATTTCGGCCTGTTAAAAGCCCGTCATATAGTTGGGCCTAACTACGGCCCGGTTTGCATCCGGCCTGCTCGCAGCCGATATCTGATTGGGCCAAACAAGGACCGAGACAACTTTGGCCTGTTAAAAGCCCGTGAATTGATTCGCACAATCATGGGCCGGGGTCCATTTCGGGCTGCCGCCGGCCCGTGAGCTATTCGGCACGTTGCAGGCCCAGCCTACTTCTCAGCCTCCTAAAAGCCCATTGAGTTTTCTTGCGAAAAGAGGGCCGGGGGTTACTCGGCCTATTAAAGGCCCGAATCTACTAGTGGGCCAGTTTGACGGGGCCCATGATGCGGATCATACATCGTGATTGCATGACGGCCCGATTATGTACCGTAATTTTACGGTTTGGCCGGTTTACTGCGAAGACAGGACATATATACAGTAAAATAACTGCAGCATCGTGAATAAGAAAAAACCTAGACTATACAATAAAGAAATTACGGCATATTACATCCACTGGGCATCAAAGTTCGCCACTATGATAATAAAGCACAAGCAGACAGCAGATTACATACACTGGGCATCAAAGATCGCCACCAGTGCAAATAAACACGCCGACAAAATAATATACAAAACCGACAGCACTTCAATAGAGTTCAAGAAAGGTTAGCCCTGCTGGGGAGCTGCAGCGCAAGCAGCTGAGCAAGATGATGAGACTGCGCTTGTTCAACACTTATATCTTCCTCACTCTGAAAGATAAACAAGCAGACAGATGACAGGTTTCGCACATAAAAGTATCAGTGCTGACAATTCATCACATTTCTTACTGACGAATAAAGTGACACAGTTTAAAATTGCATTAACACAATATGGTATTGTTCAGGTCAAGACATGGCAGGAAATGACATTGTGAAGGAGTTGGCAGCTTCACGACACCACTGGATTACAGATCAAGAACTCATAAGTATCAATGGTTAGTGTGCTGTCAATTTATCCCATTTCAGATTGGCAAATAAAGAGACGGTTTAAATAATAGTAGAATGATATGACATTGTTCATAGTTAAGACATTGCAGAATATGACATTGTGCTGTAGTGGGTAGGTTCACCACACCACTGGATTACGGATGAAGAACAGAAGCATACATGCAGTGCAAAAGAAGATCACTTGCTCTGAATAGTTTAATTTACATGGTATGAAGAAGGAACTTGGTTGTACAACTGAAAACTTAAATTGAGAAGGACAAACTTTTGTTTATGAACTACATAATAAACTTTAAACATGCAATTTGATGCAAACACCAAAAATAAACAGCTGTTGCAGTCATGCCTAACCAAATATACACAACAAAGTTTGAAGGCTTGAGAAGGACAAACTTACATTACTGGTGAAGACAGGCTCTATAAAGCCCTTGTCCATGCTGATGGGGGGGGGCAATTCAAGAAGTTTAGCACAGAATCTTCTTCATAAGCATTGCCTTTATTCTACATTTTGTTAAGAGTAAATATAGATGTGATAATATACGAAAAAATGGAGAATATTTAAGATAAGATGAAGAGTGATGCTACATAACCAAGTAGCTATAAATGTATGTGCAGCGATACAGGCAAAAGGCACAGCCAAGAGCAATGCACAGCTAAACTTCTTCAGTACCAACCTTATGGTAAGAGTAAATATAGATCTGATGTGTAGAAAATGGAGGGCAAAGGAAAATAAGCTGCAGAGTGATGGTACATGAACAACTACCTGTCAATATAAGTACACTGATAAAGGACAACATGTACTTACAAGAACAATGCAGAGCTAAAAAAATTCATTGGCATTGGATATATTCTACACTAATGTAACCATTCATACAGATCAGATAATTTGGAGCGAACAATTGATAAGCAAGCTATCATGCATACTGCTGTCACATAATGAACCAGGTATGTATGCAAGTACAGTGATACAGGACAACAGGTACTAACAAGAGCAAAGCAGCGGGCAGCATATTTGTGATATCCTATCGTTCTTTTCAAACCGGAATTCTTCTTCGAGCTGAATTTCCTGCAAAAAAGATCCGTAAGGCACATGCGGAAAAGTAGAAGTTCAAATTGTCATGTGATTTCATAGACAGTACCTCATCCTGGGAACGAGACCAGTGCATAACAAGGTTTTTCCATTCAATGTCTTCTAAATTTAGCACAACAGACTTCACCAGAAATTCGTTTATAGACTTGCCATCAAAGTGTGATTTCCTCAGGTAACACCGATACTGCTGCAATGCTTCCTTGAAAAGCACAAGCAATCTTTGCTCGTCATGACTATCCAGATTGACCATCACCTAGTTACAACAATGTAATGTAAATCATTGATGTGTTCGATCAGCAGAAAACAGGAAAATAATAACCATGAATAATAGCACTTACACGTAAGTTGGACAGGAAGATGTGAAAATGGTGTTTGTCTTCACTATAATCTTCCCATGATGGGAATATATGCACGTAGTCCCTAACAACATTGAAAGCATTGTCTTTTAAACTGGGAATAAATGGAATGGGGTTCCAATCTGCAGGAATTGGCCGTCTCTGCAGTTGGGATAGGTCTTCGGCCGGTGGACTTGCTGTACTTTTTGCTGGAGTGGGATTTTTCTGTGGTACGGCTGGTGCTATGGCAAATGAAATCGGTATACCTTTTGCTGGAGTGCAGGTCCTGTGTGGTGGGGCTAGTGGTGTGGCCAGTGAAGTATGGGTACAGTCTGCTGGAGTCGGTCCTATGTTTTGTGTCACTGGTTGTACAGCCAATATAAGTGGGGCGCTGTCTGATTTCTCCGGCACCACCACGTTTTTCAAGGACTTTGCTGGTGCTCCTTCAGGTTCGGCAATCACCCTCTTCCTTTTTGATGTCTGATGCACAAGAACAACATTTGAGTGGAAAAACATGGTATGACGACAGATGGAATATGTATTGATAATGGATGGGCATGGCATCTCGAGTTATATGATGAGTAAACTAAGCAGATGGTGGTGCAACAAAGTAGAAGAAATGCAAGACAACATATGCAAGATACGCGCAATCAATAAAACCTTGCCAAATTAGAACAGGCACCTTGATGGGTGAACAGGACAGGCCATCTGCCTTTGACTCCTCGAGGTTAGAATAGTCATTAGGATGATATTCTGAACAAGAATCAACAGGTGGGGAGCGTACGAGTTTCATTGCTTCCAGAATGGCACTCAATGCCTTGGTGCCAATTTTGTAAGTCATTGCAGTGTTCCACAATATTCTTCTGATGCGCGGATTCTGATATTCACTGTAATTGCGTATAATATCTGAGAACCATGAAAACATAAATAGTTGTGAGATTATCTTTGTAATGCAGATGATATTCTAATATAGGGGCGCCCCTGTAAACACTTATGTGCTATCACTGGATTCTGATGAGAGAGCTCATGTGTGCTGTAATATCGTGCGTGCATTTATATAATCTGGCACAAGTACACAAAAAATAGGCTCCAGAAGTAAGGATAGCTGGCAGATGATAGGTTCATAATATACTGTATAGAGAGTTTATTGCCAAACCATGATAACAAGAGCACACAACAACTAGGCAGATCATAGTGTACATAACAGGGGTACACCATAACCACGATATATAAATCGGGAAAGTGGAACTGGCTTGAAAATACGGTGTTGTATTGCCGCTAGTAATTGAAAGCCTATCGATCACGTACAGGCCAGCACTATCGAACATGGTAAAGAAGAGCAAGCAGATTTTGGATAATAAAATGTTGGTTGCGCAGTGCCCACACATGATGAACCAGAGCGCATTAAGAATGCAACTCCCAGCTGTCTCTCGACCATTTCAGGCGGTTGGATGAAGATCCTACGTCTCCTAACCCTTCTTCTTCCTCGTCTCTGATTCTTCCCATACAGAACACCGCACGGGCCGCCGGCCGGACCACCGGCCCCCACCGCCTGTGTTCCTCCGCCACCCCCACCCCCACCCGCGTCGAGTTTTCTTCGTTCGGCGAGGCCCCACAACCACCCGAGCCCCTTGGATCGCACCGGCGAACTCCGGCGAGCTCTGAAAAATCGACTGACCCAATTTTGAAATTTAGTCTACTGTGATTTAACTAGTGTGGAATATAAAAGGGGAAAACCATAAGCATTGGGAGTATAGTGTTGAGCGTGCCATGGCGGATCTGAAGGTGCAAACCGGACAAAGGCAACTTCGCAACCAAGACAAGAAATCAGAGTAAAGCAGTGGCGATCTATTTTCTTGCTGCGATAAATAAGTTGAGCAGATACGAAAGAGTACCGCCTCTGGTGCGGCGCCGTGTACGCATCTGCTGAGAATTTGACGGTGCTGCGGTAGCGATGGCTGTCGGCGGCGTGGAAGCAGATCTAGGAGGGCAGACGGTGGCGGCGGGGCGCGGTGGACGAGACGGTCGTAGGAGCGGCGCCGGCAAGGTGGACGACGGCGGGGATGAAGCGAGAGGACGGGATGCAAGGATCCCGGTCCGAAGGCGTGGATGAGAGAGGTCGATCTCTTGTAATGGACGGCGGCGTCGGGGTATCAGCTCCGGCATGGTGGAGGAGGACGGCGGTGGATGGGGTGGCGGACGGCGGCGGACGGAGGAGGGTGGGGTGGAGAGGGTGTTTTGGCGCCCACGGAGTACGAATGGGGAAAAGGGAGGTAGAGAGGAAGGGGGGAACCATGTATTCAGGGCGCGCTTGTCTCAAATGCGAGGAAATTTACAAACTTAGCCCCCGTTTCAAATTTCTACTACATCACAGCAACATTAGTCGGTTGGGGATAGGACGGTAATCTCGCATACACCGAATATTTGCCGACGAGAGTTTGTTTTTGGCGCCCACCGTGTATGAATATGAATCGGGGAGGGAGTCGATTTCGGCCGAGGGCACACTGTGTTTTGGCGCCCACCGTGTATGAATCCGGGTGAGAGGCGGTTACGTCACGTTTGGGTGAAATTACAAACCTACCCCTATCGAAACCTATAGATATCCAGCAGATAGGCTTTGCGTGGCAGGGATAGGCAGTAGTGATTTCCATCTCGCAGATTTTGGTTTCGGGCGGTTACTGCGACTTTCCCCGCTTCGTTCAAATTTTGCACAGTGCACGTTTACCGTGCCAACTCAATTCGAATCCCGTTTGTATTCTACTATTTTTTTCGGGCGGGATCCATTTTCAATTGGAATTACATTCTATATACATCATTTTTTATATATACTTTCAAAAGCACAACAAAGAATTCTGCTCCTTTATATGTATAATATGATTTACAAATACAACGATCTCGAAATCTTAAGGTTGAATTCGAAAAAATTTAACCAAATTATGTTCTACTAAAATGTATGGATCAGTAATATCTACATATTAAATAACATAGATGTGCGTGAATTCATATGAGTATGCATGTTTGATAGATCAATTTTGGTTCGAGTATGGATTACATGTATCATCATCTCGAATTCAAATATTTGAATCCCTTTTTTGTTCACTCCTTTCACGCCCATCTCTCTCGCATGCATGCTCCTTCAGGTAGCTATCACTCTCTTTTCTCCAGCTCACCCGCACGCTCACTTCATGTTTCTCCTATCCTCGCAAACATGGTCTCTCGACGTCTCCCTTGAGAAGTGTCACACTCTCCGTATCATTATACATTACACGGTTTTCATTATCTCTCACGTCTCTACTGTTCTCTGGTATCACTCGGTACCTAAGCTTTCTTTTTCACCGCCACACACACAGTCTCCACTCGTCTTTCACTTTGTCTTTCTCTCTATGGGATTCTCTCACACACCCTATATGTCTCTACATATGACTCATACCACTAAAATTACTCTCTCTCTCTCCTGTAGACACAACATTTGTTGCGGTCTCCTTTTCGTCTCCATCCCAGACTGACACCGATCAGACAACCCCGACTACCGTCTCCTCTCTCTCTCTCTCACAGACACACACACACAACTCCTGCTTCCACTCCCCTTCCCGACTACCGTCTCTCTCTCACACACACAAAACTCTTGCTTTCGCACCCCGACTCGTATTTCTCTCACAAACATTTATCGACTAGCTAGCCTCTAGATAGGTTTATACACCCGCACACTCATGCTTCCACCATCGCATACATGTCTCTCTCCCGCTCCTTGTATCTATGTAGCTTTTTCTTCCCTTCTTGAGACACGCCCTCTCGATCGTGCACACACACACTATCGCCTCATTTTAAGCTGATACCTATCGCACACACACTACTTGTGTCTTTGTCACACATGCACTCCGTCCTCCTCCACTCTCCCTCTCTCTCACACACACATGGGCTTTTTGCAACAACTAGCAAGATGCCCATGCGTTGCACGGAACATCAAGATGCATTTGTATGAGTAGTTTATCTTGTGGGGGAAAAGGATGAACGAGGGAAGACCTTATTTGCAAATGTGGAGAGGGGTGTGGGTATCTTTTTGGAAAATTGCCATAGTTTCCTTCCTATCCGTCAGATATAGATCGGACGGCCACACGATCATCACCGACAATGCTTTTTATAAGAGTAGGGATAAAAAATAGAGTTGGTGATGATGGTGGGCCTGCCATCCTGCAATGTAGGTCGTCCGATTTATATCTGACGGATAGGAAGGAAAATATGGCAATTTACCCACACTCTTCACCACATTTGCAGATAAGGCCTTCCCTCGTTCATCCTTTTCTCCCACAAGATCTTGATGTTCCGTGCAACGCACGGGCATCTTGCTAGTAAGAGTAGAAATTAGACATATACCACTTCTCGAATCTTGAAACCAACAACATTCCTCCCTTATCTCATCAAAACCGCCAAAGGAATATATTTTGAGTGAAACATAACATATTTTTAGTGATATACGTATTTCAAAACTAGACTTTTTTTCTATCAAATCGGTGAATATGTATTAATCTACTTTGATCGTGTGGCAACGCATTGGCACATTGCTAGTAGTTATTATAATTTTTTGGACACCAGACAAACGGTGGAGTACATATACGAAGAGAAGAGGCGCACGCACGCAGTCGGCCTCTCGCTGTCTCGCACACATGAGTGTTACGTAAAGGCGACGTTAACAAATAAACCCTAAAACCCTAGGTGCACGATTGCTGCATTCGCGGGTACCGGGTACGTGGTGGAGCACCTTTGTAGGAGTTGATGGTCGGGACCACAGGTGAACGACTTGGAGCGCGGTGGCTCGCCAGTTGCCACAGATCGAGTAGCCACGTTTAAAATATCGTTTTTTAGCGGGGTTAAGAGTTCCGATTTTCAATGGCACGTTATAAGTAGTAAGTAGTTTTTAGAACGATTGGTATGGAGCGAAAATGGAATTCATAGTACTACGTACCTCCTTGGCGTATGGTTGTATGGGTTTATGTTACGAGATGTTGAACCTGGTAGTTCTAGGGCAAATACTATGGTTTAGATTTAGATGCTGGTTTTCAGTAATCGGAAGGGGAAACCCTTCTTTGATTAAAAAAACTACTACCTCCATTCTGGTTTACTAGTCCCCATCGTACTTTGGGTCAAAGTTTGTCCACGAATTTTACTTGTAAAATGTGAATGGAAAACGAGATTTTGCTATACCCAAACAAAAAAGGACTGGAGGGAGTGATTGCTCTGACACGGACGCGACCTCTCATAGCGCAGGCATTGAACCGGCGCGCCGGCCAAGAGGGCCGCACTCGCTGCAGGCCCGGCTGAGCACGCCTCCTCGCCGCGTGCAACCAGCTTAAGACTGCCCCGCCTGCCTTCATTGAATCCGCGCGTGTGCCGGCAACACGTCCTTCCGCGAGCCGGCAGGCATTTTAGAACACAAAGAATGACTAAAATATAATTAATTTACGCATGGTCTTGACTTGTTGTGCTCGCACTGGTAGCAGGAACTAGTAGAGGTTTTTCTTTATTTATAACTCTCCTCACATTTTTTTGGCTTTGAAGTGAATCATGGTTGTGGACATTATGTATGAATGTGCAGATATCTGTGAACATGAGTTTGATGTGGAAGTTGAACTTGGAATGTCGGGCTTGCGCGTGAACTATACCATGTCCAATGCTTCGTCTGTTATTGTTTGGAAAGTAATTGCTGTTATTACATGACCCGAAAAAAACATTTTGTGCCACATCAGTAGATGCACAGACATCACAACAGGCATGCTGACTGGATAAACATTTGAACCTAGCTATTATGAAGGAAATTTTGTATTGACAACAGTTTTAGATAGCAGGAGACGCCTAGCCTGCTCTGCCTCTGCTAGCTTATTTCTGGCTTCTTCCATCTCTTCTTTGGCTTGGGTGAAGAGAGCATCTGATTGCTCTTTTCGCTTCTTCAGGAACTCAGCTACATTCTCAAGGGCTGCTGCACGCTTTCTTTCAGCCTTTACTAATGCCACGAGGACACGAACAGCTGACGACTCCACCTGGCTTGTGTGTAATCCAGCATCATCTGGGAATTTGCACCTTGTGTCTAATCCAGCATCATTAGGGAACTGGCACCTTGTGTGTAATCCAGCTTCATTTTGGAAACATGATCTCGAGGTTGACCATACTTCCCTCCTCGCAGGAACTGCATCCTGACATGAAGTTACTTCTTTTTTAGATCAATACTCAGAGAAACCTAGATCCATTTAGTAGAAGCCAGATAAACAGAACTCGGAGAAGTGAATTCAAAAGGAAAAGAAATATAAAAACAGACTACAAGGTGAGAACACCCACTTCCTACATCAAGTTAAAAACGAAAGCATTAGGACGATTAAGACTCTTCTTATTACACATCGAAGAACACCACGCTTAAGAGAAACAGAAACTACAACATATACACATCGAAGAACACGAGGCTAAACGAAAGTAATTGAAAGGGTGTTACTTACCAAAGCTCGTTTTACAGGTTCGGTGCAGCTCCTCTTTAACTTGCCACGCTCCTTGAAGATGTCCCGAATATCCCGTGTTTGGTCTTCATTGCTCCTCTGCATGTTCACACTCGTGGTTTTAAAATCTCAACATGGCAAGAAAAATACTACTAGTAATACTCGCTCATCTTGTGGGCAACATTAAAGCACTCGTCTGCCATGTTAGAGCATCTCCAACAGAATCGCAACGCGCGGCGCTTTAAAAAAGCGTTTACAGTGCTGAGATCGAGAAGTAGATACTAGAGAGTAGAGGATAGTTCTCAGCATAGATAGATAAAAAAAGATACCCATACCCCTCTCCAGATTTGCAAATAAGGCCTTCCCTCGTTCATCCTTTTCTCCCACAAGATAAACTACTCATACAAATGCATCTTGATGCGTGCAACGCATGGGCATCTTGCTAGTTCTAAAAACCTTTCCATCATTTGCCACACTGCTGGTTGCAGATGAAAAACCTACCCAAGCACAGCGCGATACAGGAGCGACGCACAATTACAAGCTGATATTCTGTTGGACAATGGAGGCTATAACCAATTACTTTTACGGGAACAATAGCACCCAGGAAAATTGAAGGGTAGGTATGAACAAAATTGGAACTGCACATGTACTGCTAAGTGATTCAATACACACATTACCAATCGAGGAGGAGAACGATGGTCGCGGCGGCCTCTGTGAGTCATGGTCGGCAACGGGAGTCAGTTCATTGTCCACGACGGTGGTACTTCTGCGCTTGGCGTCGGCTTCCGGGAAGCAGATCCGAGACCGTGGAAGACGATGCCGGGGAAGAGGCTCCGTCTACGACGACGACGGTGGACCGGCTCCAGTGCGGCGTACGAGGTCGTCGATGAGGCAGATGCGCTGCGGTGGACGAGTGCGCCGATGTAAAGGGGAGGAGCACGAAGGCTGCGGTGCCGTGGAGAAGTCTATTTTGCGGTGGGGATAGAAAATGGGGAGTATTCAGGTGTACTACTCTGGGTGCCGGGGTGGGGCTGGCTGGGTAGGGTGAACCTGAAGTTACGAAAACAGCCCCCTACCAAGCGTCGTCCGTAGGCCTGTTCCGAAGGCTATGATGGTAACTTCCCACTGCTCGAATCAGGGTCGCGGGAGATTTTCCCGCCGACCTCAAAATTTTGTGACACTGGACTCCCCGTGTGGCGTGTTGAGTGATTCGGCTAAGCAACTAGCGAGTAGTAGTAGTAAACTCTGCATATTAGGTTTGACCGAAGTCAAACTTCCTAAAGTTTGACCAAGTTTATATAAAAATATAAACATTTACCATAACAAATATGTATGATGTGGAAGTACATTCAATAATGAATCTAATGGTATTTATTTGTTATTGTATATGTTAATATTTTTTGTTATAAGCTTTCTGAGAGTTTACAAAACTTGACTTTGACCAATGCTAATACGCGGACTAAAATAAAAACGGAGGGAGTACACATTTGTTTTCTTAGTTTGTAGTGAACTAATCATTTGTTGAAATTGTGAAATAAATATATTAGGCTATTGACTTCGAATGTAATGGTCTATACAATTCAATAGTTACAATCATTGTCGAATCCCAAGATGTATACAAGGTCTATAGTACTTCACAACATGCTCAAACTCACATAATCCCAGTCAAATGAGAATCTAAATGCATTTCATAGTTATTACTTTGTAGGATGCAACAAAAACAACCAAAACTCTACATCAGCCATTATAGAAGCAACATTTTGACATATCCCATTGTGTGAATGAAACGTGCAGAGAGAGCTTTTGAAGATGGAGCAGATAGGGCGGGAAAGATTGTATGTATGTGGACGAGAGAGTAGGAGACAAACCTAACGAGACAGAGAGAGAGAGAAAGAGAAAGAGAGAGGAAGAAGTTAGGTCTGTGAGAAAGATGGAGACATGTAATATACGTGATTCTGTATACGTGGAAGGAGAAGAGACAACATGTTTGATGAGAGAGCTGGAAAAACATGGACGAGAGGGGAAGGATCTCATGGGTTGAGGGATTGACAATTTTGTGCGGGGGAGAGAGGGATTGGTAATTTTGTGCAAGAGAGAGAGAGGGTGGGGGGAGGAGTCAGTCAGCCGTCGTCACATCACCCTGCTTCCAAATGACCCCGCATTCTCTAGCGCGGTGTGGTCGCCGTCTTCGATCTGCTCGATTCCCTCTTTGAAATTGAGGTGTTGTGCATGTTGGGGTGCAAAGAAGCACAAGCGAGAGTGGTCGCCGTATAACCTTGGATGGGGATGAATTGTGTGCTCGGGGGAGTGTGTGTGTGTGTGTGTGCTGCGTGTGTGTGTGTGTGTGTCAGATATTGAGCGAAAACAAACCTAAGGAGAGAAATGGGTATTCACGAAGAGATTGTGCGGGCCTTGAGGTGGGCAGGGGCCGAGTGAGGGTGTCAAAATGTGCGCGTTGATTCATATGTTGCATGCGATCGTGCGAGGGACGGACGAATCGAGAGAGATGGTTGTTGTGTTACGGATGCTCCTCTCTCTCTCTCTTCTCTCTCTCTCTCTCTCTCACACACACACACACACAAGTAAACTAGAAGACCGTTCTCTCATGTATACACAACGTATCGGCATCTGTCTATGTCTCACTCATGCATGATCATTTGCACATTCACACCTCTCTATGTCTGTATCACACGCACACCGTCTCCACATTGCCCTTCCGCCACAACACACATATGGACACATACACACGTTCTCTCACAGTCACACACACAAAATAAGTATTAAAAAAACTAGGGCGCACCTAAAACGTCCAAATCCAAATAAACACAAACTGGAGCTAAATTCAAATATATGGAAATATTGCAGCGTCAAGAACTTTCCCAGGAAAAAAAGTTGAGTAATATTCGAGGATTGTTTTCACACACACAAAAAGGTTCGGTGGATGTCCTTCGAGCGCGACACGGCGACGCACCGTTCGATCGACCGCGCGGCCGCGGTTCACGCGCTTGTACAGGATTCCGTATCGTGGCTGTGGTACTAACTTCAATTTTTAATAAAAGCGCTGCCTAAGTCTAATGTTTACGTGTACTAGTACGGTTTTCTTTTAAGTTTGACCAACCTCATATAAAACTAAAGTAAGCTCCCATACGCGCACTCATCAATATGCCGCCGCCGGCGTTGCGCATGCCGGCGCCCGCCTGCTCCGGACAACAATTTCTCGCCCATCACCGCCGTGTCGCCGCCAGCCCTGTGCCATGAAGCCGAAGGCTCGCCCGCTCACGTCGTCTGCAGTCCCTCGTCGCCATGCCGCCGCGCTGCCAAGCACGCGAGCAGCTGGTGGAGCCGCGTCTATGCACGCAGCGTACGAAGAGGAGGACGAGCGCGTGCTCCAGCACGCCGGCGAGGAGGAACTAGCGTGTCATTGTCGTCTCCGCCCGCGCGGAGGAGGCGCGCATGGTGGCTGTCGCGGCGGAAGCCGGTCGCGCGCGCGTCGAGCCCGCAAACCGGGTGCGGACGCGGAATCTACCTTCGAGACCTTGAATGCCACGTGGATCCTGCAATCTGAAGGAGCAATTTGGGTCAGTCGACTCATGTGAGCCGTTTGATGCAACATGGATGGCTAGAAGGGCTTCTTCCACCTCTTCTGCCGTCTTCTTCCTTCGCTCCGTCGAACTTCTTTCACAAATCGACTGACCCAAATTATACTACTAGTACGAACGTATTAAGTACAGTAGGAACACGAAGGTACGAGCAGTAGTACCAACTGCAAGAAGAACAGTAGTAAGACATAGTACTAGTACTACTCTACGTACTAAAGAGTTCAAATAACGAGAAAGAACATAAACATAGTTCTGCTGGGGCCTCAGCACAACACACCCTTGAAAATAAACTAAGCAACTAGTCCGCTTGACACTGCAGTAGAACCAGCATGAGCGACGGCACTGCCACCTACTCGGAGTCCGAGTCCACGTCCTCGACTTCGTCCTCGTCCCTCTTCCTCTTCCTCTTCGCCGACGCTTCTTTGCTTGAACCGGACACTGGGCTCTGCTTCTTCATCCAACCCATGTAGATATTTAAACAAAGGTAGGCATCCATTGCTGCGTACAGGATGTGATCTTCATCTAATGTCTTCGACTCCCATGCATGATGAAACTCGTGATGAGGTTTCTTCAGTTTAGCGTATGAAGGATCAATCATGGCTGCTGCCAGGGTCAGCATTGAAGGTTGAGAGGAGGACACCAGGCTTGCCTTCTGGAGATCGAAGGGCTGGCCTACAACGAGACCTATCCGACGCAGGACATCCCTGTCGTTCTTAAAGCCTACAGTAACGAATTTCACTCTTTTGTCCTTGAGGAAGTTCTTAAAATCCTGGCACTCAACGTCGGCATGGCATATGTGGTAGACCAAGCAAACGTTATGTACGCAAACCTGGATCACGGCGGGCTTCTTCCTCTCTTCTTCCTTTAGATCCTTCTCTCGTCCCAGGACTATGGTGTACTCAACATCTAGCCCAGCGACCCACTCATCCGTTGAACTGTTGAACATGCATAGTAAGCGAGCAAGCCATGCTTTCACCGTCGCGGATCCACGTGTGTAGATGATGATGAACTGATCGCCGGTGATGGCTCTAACCTGGTACTCAGCGGCGACCATGGAGATTTGGGAGGCCATGGATTTTGGAGGAGGGTTAGGAGAAGTTGAACTGTTGTACCCCGCAAAAACTGGGAGCGAACTAATGTGAAAGGACGGGACGACTGGGAGCGAACTGTTGTGAGGTAGAAGACGGGGACGAGTAGGGCGTGCGAACGGCGTGGGGTTGCTGGCTTGCCCGGTGGATAAACGGCTCCAAGCCCCCAAAGAGTTCTCGAGAACTATGCGGGACCCACTAGATGTCATGTCTACTAGACCCATATCGTAGGCCTGACGGTATAGCTTCTGCCTGTTCGCACGCCATGTCGGCGCGTGGATGTAACTTCACTTAATTCCGTCAACCGTCGCGCCTCCCACGACCTTCGCCTCCCTCGCGCGGTCGCGCCCTTTGAGACTTCGACCGGCTATAAATGAGCAATTTTTTTGCCTACTCCGCATGCATGATACTCCCTCTGGTCCTTTTTACTCCCGTCAACCGTTTGCAAAGTGTTTGACCAAATATATACTTTTTTTGAACACCACCTTATATTAATTAACCAGCCACACCAGTACACTCATTCGATACAATATTCACCACACAGGGCGGTACGTTATTTACAAGAATACCATCTAATCTATTGTCAAAGCTATACTTAGCGATTAAGTGTGCCACCTTATTGGCCGAACGGCTAATCTTTGACAATTGAAGATTGTTGATCAACTTCGAGATGCTCAACGCTTTCATCTTCAGGTCACGCATAGCAGACCTGTCATAGTCCCCCGATGCAAGAGACGCTACCACAAAAGCGCAACCAGTCTCTAAAATTACAGGATTATGAAGAGAAATACCTATGTAGAGACCGGCAATGCAAGCCCTAAGCTCCGCTTCCTCCATGCTTTGACAGGCATCAATGAAATCCCACGACCAAATTTATACTAAAAATATCAATATCTACAATACTGATTATAATGAGTATAAGAACTACGTTTTATAATGAGTGTAAAAATATTGATTTGACATTGTGAATGTTGATACTCCCTCCGTCTAGGTGAGTAAGTCATCTTAGGCTGTGCACCGTGACCAAGGAGGAGGGGAAAACGAGAGACATTAATGTTTATTTGCTAATTAAATAGTATTGCATGCAATGAACTAACCACTGCATGTCATGTTTGATAGTCTCAGGTCATTAAAAGCATGCACACCCTCATCTCTTATTGGTTGATATGTCAAGAAACAAGAAACGAGGTAGAAGTTAATGCACCGCACCTACGTGTTTTGGGATTATTTGGTTTTCGTAAGATGACTTACACACCTAGCTATTAGAGTACCACTACCTCCCTTCTAGTTTAAAGGGCTCGACTCAAAAATTTCACCTACTCTTAGCAAGATAGTAGAGGCGGTGGAATAGTTTTTGAAGTCTGCAAAAGTACTCAACTAATGATGTCGTTCTTCACAAAAAAATGTGTTTACCAATGCATGCATGAACACTAGTTACTCTAACCCCCCTCTCTTCTTTAATTCTTTGCCACATCAGCATGTTTGCTATTCCCGTGTGCATGATACCAGCTAAGATACCACCATGATGGCCAGCCTTAATCATCGCATGCAATAATTTAGTGCACCTTGAAATATGAACATGTGTGGGGTGTGTATGTTTTTAATGACTTGAGACTATACCTAGCCCGGCATGCAAGATGACTTATTATGCACCGTTCCCCATACCTGCAGGAAGCCCGTTCGTCTCCAAATCTTTTCCTCTCCATGTGTGGAAACAATATGCCTGCCAAACTCTCCTTCTCCCTCCGGCGGTCCCACCACTCCACCCCGTGTGAAAAAATCTGCATGCATGACTCTCCTCCCCCACGCTCGTCCAATCCGTTGTGACCAGCAATATTTCCACACCTTCGCTCCCCCGTAATTTACTCCAACAAATATGCCCACGTAGCTTTTACTTAACTTCAGGTGCATTGGGTCACTGACATAAGGGCCCAGCAGTGTACTGGCCCACATGTCAGTGACGCAACTGGACCTGCAGTTAAGTCAGTGCAGCTCAGTCCATATCTTACGTAGGTGTGCCATTGCTCGCTATAAATACTGCGCCTCCCACGACATCGCTATCTCCTCCCCCTCACGTTCACGTTCATCGCTATCTCCTCCCCCTCCCTCTCACGTCGACCACCATGGCATCGCCCCTCCCAAGCCCTAGGAGCCCCTCGCTGCACCGCGCGGACGGTCACGCGTCGCCGTTCCGTTCCTCGCCGCCACTAGTCGAGGAGGACGCGTCGGCGTTCCGCTCCTCGCCGCTACGCGACGCGTCGCCGTTCCGTTCCTCGCCGCCACTAGTCGAGGAGGACGCGTCGGTGTTCCGCTCCTCGCCGCGACGCGACGCGTCGCCGTTCCGTTCCTCGCCGCCACTAGTCGAGGAGGACGCGTCGGTGTTCCGCTCCTCGCCGCGACGCGTCGAGGTGGACGCGTCGGCGTTCCCAATCTCGCCAGCACGCGCGTCGGAGGACGCGTCGGCTCCCCGCTACAAGGAGAACGCCGCGCCGCCCGCCGAGCCCCCCAGCCTTGAGGAGCTTTGGAAAGAAATGGATGTCGCCTTGTGGGAGGCTTTGCCTCCAGCAGAGCGCGCCAAAATAGAGGCGGAGAAGAAGGCCGAGGAAGAGAAGCGCACCGCGCAACAAGCTTTCTGGGAGATCTATGTTGCGTCCGAGAGAGTCAAGCAATTGGTTCTTTGGCAGAAGGCTCGTGCGAGGGCCGTGAGGGTGGCGGAGGACGCCCGTGCCGACGCCCTGAGTGCAGTCGGGCCCAAGCGCCTCATCTACGCTTGGCGGTACGTGGACCGGGTGCACGCTTCCAGCCAGGAGGAGTACCTGTTGGCGCCGGATCACCACACCGGTGAGATCGCGCTCGCTCGCCGACAAGTCGCCAATCAGCATCTCGCGAGTTGCGAGGCTGAGGAAGAGGCATTGTGTCGGTGCGCTAGGAAACGGCCGCACACCAGGGCACTCGTGGCGCGCCGCAAGCGCTCCTGCGAGCGCCGTGGCTTTTAGGAGGAGTATAATTTTTGTTTCGTAAGGCGATCTCATTAGTTTTGGGACGCAAATGATAAATCCCGAACGTTCAGGAATTTTTAGCGTCCTTAATTAAGTATGTAAAAGGGAAAGTTTGGAAACATTGTGTATTATTACGCATTTTGCAAGTACGTGCATATAGCACAAACTTTACTATATACTATCGGACTACACGTCTCTCTCGATATATGCTTGCAGACTGTGCTACTCCCTCCGTCCAGGTCAATAAGTCATCTTTGGTTGTGCACGGTGACCAAGAAGGAGGGAAGACTTGTACACCTAGACGGAGGGAGTACTACTATTACTTATGTACGTGCAAATGCACGTTTTAACATTACGATGCGGTTTTTGTAAAAGTAGAAAAACAACACTAGTCAAGCTTGTGAAACGATTCAATGCAAAACAAATGCAAAAATGCTCGTTTGATTGTTTACTTTTAGCTTCCTTCTCTGTGGTTATTTCTCTGTCGTACTTTGTACGGAGCATCTCACTGGTTGGAAAGGCATGCAAATTCCCAAACCGCTTCCTACACCCTGTATCGAATTTTTTGCCTAACAAGTTGTGCCGTGCAATTGGAATTCCAACTTGAGTACTACTACTAGTAGGAGTACCAGGGGCCAGTTCTTTTAGGCTTCTAGATTAGTAATCCCATAACTACTACCTCCGTCCTGGTTTATTGGTCCCCATTGTAATCTGTGTCAAATTTTGATCATAAATTTAACTAATGAAATGTTAGTGCATGTCACATGCACTACTCCATCCGTCTAGGTGAGTAAGTCATCTTAGGCTGTGCACCGTGACCAAGGAGGAGGAGAAAACGAGAAACGTTAATGTTTATTTGCTAATTAATAGTATTGCATGCAATGAACTAACCACTGCATGTCGTGTTTGATATCTCAAGTCATTAAAAGCATGCACACTCTTTATCTCTTATTGGTTGATATGTCAAGAAACAAGAAACGAGGTAGAAGTTAATGCACCGCGCCTAAGTGTTTTGGGATTATTTGGTTTTCGTAAGATGACTTACACACCTAGATGCACCGCGCCTAAGTGTTTTGAGTAACATTTTATCAGTTAAATCTTTGGTCAAAATTTAGCACAAATTACAATGGTGAGGAATAAACCAGGACGGAGTAGTAGTTTAGAAGCCCAAATAAATGAGTGAGGCGCCTTATTGTTACTCTCCACTGTGACTAGTCTTGTGGGAAAAGCTGGGGAAGCCGCCAAAAGAACTGGCCCTAGGAGTAGTAGCTAGGGATCGAGTGTGGGAGATGAACCGGAGAAAGTAAATGCAGAGAGATGAAATGCAAAAAAGACGGAGGGATGTGATGGTTGCTTGTCCGTTTATTTTACCAGGCCATTTATTACTGGGAGTGGTTGGGTTTTGTGATATGACGGCTTTACTGCCGCGCCACGAGCGGGGTGAGAGGTGAGACTCCCGTGCAGCGCCGCCCTCTACACTTGTACTACATCGGTCGTGGTTTATTAGTCCCCCATTGAATTTGACTGAAGATTTAACTGACAAAATGTTAGTGCATGTCAACAAAAACTATATCGTTGGATTCGTATTTGAACATAGTTTTGAATGATATAATTTTAGGTGACATGCATCAGTATTTATCGTACTATATATAATGTTAGTTCAATTTTTGGTCGTACTAATCTATAGTAGTAAGGTGCCCGTGCGTTGCACCGAAGAGTGAAATGCATTGATCGGGGAGTTGTTTAATTTGACAAAGGATGTGGGGGTCATCTCATGTGTAACGGGTATCGATAGGTTTCTTCGGATATTATCTCATCTCTAGAGCTCACAAACATCCGGGTGAAATAGATAAAAAGGTATCTTTTGCAAACAAAAGCGTTCAACTGTTCAACCTGCATCCAAAACTTGTGAAGAAATAACACTTATTGTGCTTTGCAAGAAATGATCTTTAAGAATTAGTTTTTGAGTATCGATTGTTATACATGTTGGCTACAGATGACATGGCACTTTCTTATAGTCAACAGTTGGCTATACTATTAAGTAATATTAACCATGCCCTTATACACCTAGACGGAGGGATTAAATCAGGATGACTTGCAAGGGGGCAGAGGAGATGTAAGAAATGGTTCATCGTAAGTCTTTCACCAGTACTGTAGTAAAAATTCATACATGGAAGATTCTAGACTAAACCATAAACGGATACACTTTTATTCATGCGCGATACTCCAATAGAGCAAGATCATGCATGGAAGTCTCCACATGCTTAGACAGCGGATTACATTGAGCGAAGACTAATGATCAACATTTAACTTGATAATGCGTATTTTTTTAGAAGAACAGGGAGGCTCCTCCCCGGTTCCATTTTGTGATATGAAACCCAAAGTGTCTTACATCAGCTCACTGAGAGGAGCAGTTCAAAGGAAGGACTGCGGCGAAAGCCACTCAAGTTTAACGACAAGCTTACAGAATCAAAAGCGGCAAAGACACGGGCCATAAGCGCCCACACACACACTACATGTTTTCTAAGTGCACTTGATAATGCGTATGTCCAGGTGAACCTCCTTGGAGTCCCCGTGCACCGAGTCGGCGGGTAAAGGATGGAACGGATGCCATGGGTTTTCCAAGTCCACATTGGCGGGATAGTCCCAGCTCCCCAGAGTCCAAGTCTGTCCGATGAGGCCGGTGTCGCCGCCCACGCGACCCGGAGGGGTAGTAACATTGACCACGCACCCGCACCGCCCAACCTGCTATCCAACTGACCACAGGATCGAGCTTTGGACAATTAGAGCGACATTATTATGCTTGATGGCTCCGCTGCGTGTGTGCAGGCATGCATGCTATCGTTCGTGGGCGGGACGGGGCTTCCTGCTTCTTCTGCATGCTACGTCTGTGTTCCTGACCCTTTCTGTCTCCATCCAACAATTCTTGTACTCTGCCACGGGGCTATTTTTATACGGCAATCCTATTCTTACGTGCAAGTTCTACAAAAAGTCTTACGTACTAGTGTAGTTTGAGCCGATCCGTAACAGTTCTGTTGTAGGCAGTTTTCCCCCCTCTCACATTACGTCAGATTTTGTAAGAGTTGTGCGTAGGAGGATTTCTGTTTTTATACCTCTGTATGTACATATATTACGTAACTATACATATATAGGACGTTTGCCGTCTTCTGCCATGGGCGCACATTCCTCAGGGCACGCCGCTCCACTCCATGCCGCACGCCATCGCTACTTGCACTCCGACAAGCCCAGGCACCATCGCCACTTGAACTCCGACAAGCGCAAGCACCATCGCCACTTGTACACCGACAAGAGCAGGTATACTAGCTAGTATAGTATCCTCTCAGCTACCTTCCCTCCTTAACCATCTTCTTCAGCTCCACGCGCATGCATATTCATGCAGCCAACAGTGAGGAATGAGGCGACCAGCGTCTAGGGCACAGGCAGTTGAGCCCGGTGTCCTCGCTTGAACATGGCCATGTTCCAGCTGCTCATCAGCATGCACGCGCAGCCGCACATGCCTTAGCTTGACATCATGGACACCATGATGAGCTCGACGATGGTTCACACGTTTAGGCTTTGCCCAGCGTCCGCCTTGCCACTGGCGACGCGTAAAGGATACCACGATGGCGACGACGCCAATGACATGCACCACCAGAAGGATGGCGACGCTGACGTAGAACTGCGACAATACGATGTCGCGCCTCAACCGCTGTCGACTGTCACTAAGTAGTCTGACAACGGCTGGAAAAGTGTTGCATGCATGAGTGTAAAGTGCGTTCTGTGCTAATTAAACATGCGTGGCTCTACACATGTTTGTCATGAAGTTGTGTGGGCGCAGTAGTTGGTGTACGTGGGCATCAGCGGGAAGATCGCAGGCTCGACCTCCTTCGATGCTGCATATTCTTTTTTGTTTCACTGACTAGTTGGATCCACATAGGTAGAGAGAGGGTGATGTCATGTTTATGTTTGACCAGTCAACAAAGTAAAATATGAAGCTATACGGTAAGACAGTGACCGTATAATCACCTGTAATCGTATATAGTGACCGTATTGACCGTATTTTTAAGTACAGTGACCAAAGTGAGCTTTCGACACAAGTTCGATGACCTCGAATGCATTTTACTCATCTATATATATCTACTCTTATAGAAAACCGAGTTGGTGATGATGGTATGCCTGCCATCTTGTAATATAGACCGTCCGATCTATATCTGACGGATAGAAAGCCAACTATGACAATTTTACAAAAGATACCCGCACCTCTCTCCACATTTACAGATAAGGCCTTACCTCGTCCTCCTCCCTATGTATCTATCTCTACTACTTTTTTATAACAAATCAAATAGTGCTGCGCCGTCCGCTGCACGCCCGGCTGAACACGCCTCCTGGCCTCCATCATCACCAACTGAGTCTTTTATAGGAGTAGGAGTTGAGAAAAAACCAAGTTGGTGATGATGGTGTGTCGTGCAATGCACGGGCATCTTGCTATTTTTTTGCATATAAGTCCAAACACCATGTAGACATGGTCTTTGAGCACGGTTCGTAGTCGTTCCACGATCGGGCATTGAAGTTTGTAACTATTTTAGATTAGAATATACTACTCCTCCGGTGCTAGTAGTAGAGCAGAGTCCTACTCTACTACTCTACTCTAGCAAGCTAGGGCATAGTACTGCAGTAGGTACTGTAGGGAGTACCAGTACTGTGATCATTCAAGCAAGTTGTCTGGCATCGATATGACCCTACACAGCTGGTATGTGTCTCGTAAGTCAAGCAGCATGCTGTAGTCATCATCACCTGTCCACTTCCTGCAACACATATTTGCTTCTCCATCTTTGTCCGCACATAATCTCGTCCAAGCTTCCATACCCGCTAAGGCGTCTCCCCCCCTCGTCCGAAACCCAAGGACTAATAATGGCAGAACCGAGCAGTGTCTGCCGAAAGAGTGGCTGGAATTCGCTCCCCATAGAGGTAATCAAGCTCATTGTTTCGCGTGTGGACAATCTCAGTACCATGCCACTCGCCGCGTGCTCGTCGGGGCTGTACCATTTACTCAAAGCCCTCAGGCCGGAGCTTTTTAAGCCAGATCCTTGCTTGATGATGCCACCTGATCTTCAGAAGCGTCATGTCACACAGCATAACGATCGTAGGGTGGCGAGCATTAACCCCCTTCACTGTGATCCGATCCCCGTCAGCCTCAGCTACATTAACGGTATGTACTGGGTCGGCATGAACACGTCTTGGATGGTGCTCGTCGACGGTCGCGGCAGCTGGATGCTCGTGGAGGTCTACACCCGGTGATTGATCCCCCTTCCTTCAATTAACACTGCACTGCTTTGGCACCGCGGCCCATAATACTCGGAATCTTACAGTAGCCAACATGATACCAAGTTTGATTTGCTCAAGGTTGTAATCTGCCAAGTGCCCACAAGATCTGTGAATTATAAAGATTTCAGGCTAATTGCGTTCTTCAACCGCGGTCTCGCCTATCTGACAGGTCACTGCGGTAAGTGGATAAATCTGCACGTCCATCGCAGGATCATACATCCTCCATGGTTCTCTGATGCCATTGAACACAAGGGCTTCATTTATGCTGTCGACTCCTTCTATGGCTGGACGTATTGCTGGCCTACTCCAGTCATCGCTACAAACGGCTGTTACAGCAGTATGTTACTTTCCTATGATATCATGATGGCTTGCTTATATTACTGTCAACATTTACTGAAAAAATATTCATGCTCATAACATGCTGTTCTTAAGATTGACTAAATCAAGAGCCCTTTTTTATTTGACTCCAACTTGATATGATGTTGTAGGCCGCCTGGTGTCCCTACCCTTCCTAATCCCAGAACCTTTCAAAGAAAAGCGGCATGGCAGTTGCAGGTGGTTCCTGGCTCGATCAGACGACGGCGAAAGATTGATGATCGTTCGCACGTACCGGACGTGTTGTTTCGCGGAATACAATCACAGTCACTGCAAGGTCTTTGAGCAGGATCCCAGCTTCTCTGGGCCTTCAGGAATTTTTGACTGGAGGCTGGTAAGTAGCCTTGGTACACGCTCTCTGTTTGTCGGACTGAATTATCCGATTAACCAGGAGATAACCGACGGCAAGGATCATGATGGCAGCGCGGTTTCGTTCATCAGGCAAAACTATGTGTACACAGCGTACCATGCGTCTCTGCATGCACCATACCCTGATATGTGCCGCCACGCTCTGCAGCCCAAAGTAGGAGAGAGGGTCGCAAGTATCAGACTTCGACCTGCTGGCTGGAGTTTCCCCCGTCAGGCACCCATCTGGTTCAAGCCGTCAGCCAATCTCCACAGCTTAATAAATAGTAACGTCTAACTGAGCCAGTTAGTTAGATGCGTACACTTGGTGTAGTAGGATCTTTATTTAGTTTGATGCATACACTTGTTCTTTTTTGGTAGCCCTTTTGTAATGATGGCTGATGTTTGGTTTGGAAGAGAGAGCTGCGTCTTCACTCTTCTGGCCTGCTTACTGCTTCTGTTGCACCCCCAGCCCTGGTTGATGCTGCTGCTGTTTTCAATGTACAATCAGTAGTATGTTTCGTCTATTGGTTGAATAAATGTGTTGTTAGAACGACAAACACAATGTTTTGGAAGTCGTTGCATGGTTTGATCCTTTAGTGCCCCGTACCGTACGTAGCTCATACTATTTTTCGTACGGAACACATTTTCCACTTGTTGATAACATGCAGCCCACTGATGAAGGCCCAATAGAGAAGCCCATAATTAACTGGAAGGGAGGCTCTCACATGAATCCGGCCCAGGTACATGCTCATGGCCCCCTAAACATAAATAAGTAAATAAATAAATAAAGCTAAATGCTCATGCACCAGTTCTTTGGGAAAATAGGTAGCCCAGTATTTCTTTTTGAAGAATACCCAAGCTAGGCCTATTTGTTTTCTCCGAATTACTGGGCTGCAAATCTTTCAAGACGAGGAGGGATGCATTCCGTCCTGGCCAAAGATTATGGTCAATGTCTGTTAAAAGTAATATCAAAAGGGGTTGAAAATTCCAAAAAAATTATAGCAAATGGGATATTAGTTTTTTTGAATTTTGTTCTTCACTGATATCTTATATGTATTTCATTGGATTTAACATGACATAGTACTAATTTATTTTTAATTTTGTTTTAGTATGGCTATTTATTTTTGGATTAAGAATATTTCGTTCCCCAGCAAAAAATTCCCACATATGTAGTTAATTTTTTGACCCTGGTACTGACCAGAAAATGGCCGGCAATTCTAAAAATGGAAAACAGGTGGCTGACTTGTTTACCAAGGCTTTGTCAGTGAACACACGATTCTAGCCGCCGTGCTTCTTCAATCTCTGATCTTCCCGCTCCAGCTGCCTAAACTAGCGCTGGCGGGACTGCCTGCTCCCTCCTCTTGTGGCCCGCTGTGATGCCGCGCAGGCTTCCCCGGCCCACCCTACTCCCTCCGCTGGCCTGACCGCACGCAATCAACTGCCTCCTTATTACGTGAAAAAATGGTTCCTCCCACTAACATCTGGGGCGCACCGGTTGGGAGGCTGACCTATGGGCCTACTACGTTGACGCGTACGCAGGGCTTGTCAACTTAGTCAACAAATGATTCTAGCAGTAGTAACCATTGGATTTGAATCGAACGGTCCTGCTGCTTCTTCAATTGTTGCTCTTCTTGCACCAGCCGCCCAAACCAGTGCCAGTGAGACCGCCTGCTCCTGCCTCCAGTGCTCGGCTGTGCTGTCGTTGAGGCCTCATCGCCTCCTACTACTCCCACCGCTAGCCAGGCCCAGCGGCGACGGCAGCCTCACATCGCAGCCAAACCATTGAACCCTCGTACTCCTCTCCGGGTGGGCATCCACTATCGCGTCTTCCCTGGCTCCGCGTCATCCCCTTCCTAGGCCTCGCCATCATCCACCGCCTTGGTGCTCTCGGCGCGGCGTGGTCAATGTGGTCAACGACATTCCATCTGAAGAGTACTGTACGTGGAGAGGCTGACAGCTGGGTCCATGACCACATCCCAGTTTTTTTGTGATTTGCCAAGTAAGTCGCTTTGTCAGGTCTGTTGGGCTGCAAATCTTTCAAGATGAGGAGAGCTTTCATTCGGCTGGCCGAGAAAATGGCCCATCAGTAATGAGAAATGGGTTGTACATTTTTAAAACACATCAAACCGGCAATTAGTTTCAAATATCTTTTTTTTCATTTCAAGATTTTAAATTACATTAATTTTTATGCGTGGAGAATTTGTTGGATTTTATATTGATATACATTTATTTTTAAAATCAGCTTGAATGTGAGTCGAAATTTTGGGATTAAAAACAGTTCGGACCGCACTGAAATATGCAAAATTTCGTATAAGTTTTTAACCGTGGCCACAATATGGGCTATAATGCTAACAAAAAGAATATGGGCTCCAAAAAAACCTTAAGAATTAGCAAATGGGCTGTAAATTATTAAAAATAATGGCAGATGGGCTGTATGCTGTTTTCTACAGATTTGAGGCTTTCCTAAAAAAGGTTGACGCACAAGCAGATGGCCATCCAACGGCCGTCGTGCTTCTTCAATCTCTGCTCTTCCTACTCCAGCCGCTCAAACAAGCACCGGCGGGACTGCCTGCTCTCTCCTCCCCGCGGCTGGCTCTAATAGCTCGGACCCACCAGCTATATCTTCGTACGCAAGGAAGTGCCTCCTTATTACACACACAAAAAAAGAATACTCCCCCTGTTAGCTGGGACCCAGTATAGTGGCAGGCTGACTTGTGGGCCTACTAAGTTGACAGGGACGGAGGGCTTTGTCAACTTAGTTAATATGCACGATTCTAGCTCCAGTGACCGTATGATGTCCATCCAACGGCCGTAGTGCTTCTTCAACCACTGGTCTTCTTG